>NW_027507451.1:35000-38714 GCF_052324685.1 Brachyhypopomus gauderio
AGTCTCATCATCGCGTTGTGTGGCGTGTGTGTGGGTGCCGGGGCACCTCGGCTACGGTGTGTAACATGCAGACAGCGTCCTGCCCTTCCCCGTCTCCAATTGTGGAGTCATGATCTGCTGTCTTCCCCGGGACTCGTCTTCCGCTTTGAGCCGAACAAGAACACATCCGAAAGCATCTTCTTTGTGATCACCGTCAACACTCGGTTACTTTGGACTTGCATCGCCCGGCGGTGCTTTTGTACAACCCGGAGGATCTTGCGCAGTGGCGACGGTGCCAGGCCAGCAAGTGACGGCCACTCGGGTGATGTCGGCTGGCCGTCACTCTGACATCGGCCTCCCTTCTCCAGCGGAATGGGGTAGGAAACCTACAGTGCCACCTACACAACCCCCCGGAGCGCGTTTTGTGTCCGCCGAGCGGCTACGGTGCGGATTTGTAACACTTTAGCCACGACTGACGACGCGTGTGTGTGCGGGGCGATTAAATCGCGCCACATCAAGCGGCTCCTCCGGCAGACAGACGCGCCGCGCCGCCGCTGCTCTGAGCGCCAGTATGGCAGCGCGCGCCTCGGCGGCTAACGGGCTCGGCTAGGCTAACGAGCCGAGCAGACTCCCACAGCGGGCCCGCTTCCGTGTGGCCGTAATGTCGCGCAGGAACGAAAGGAAGTCGTTTAAAAAAAACGGCACCGAGGACAAACGGGACGGCCTCTTTATTCGCGGTGCCTCGTTTGACCGCCGTTGGGGTTTGTTGGTGGCGGCTTATCGAGGCGAGGGAGCGCGTCGCGAACGCGGAGACACGGCGCGACACGGCTGAGGAGTTCCTGCCACAGCGGCGCGGGCGGCGCGGCTACAGCCGCTGCTTGTAGCCCGCGTCGTGTTATCGATAGCCGAAGTTAGCTAGCTACAGCAGCAGGAATTACACACGCTGTTAAAACTAATGAGAAGACCACAGTACGACGAGCGCTGCTTCGTTCAGCGGGGTTAGAAACACACGGCGTTCCGCCTCCGACGAGCTGCTGCCTGTTGAGGGACATTAACTTGCGCGACGGAGCGTGTATAATATCATCCTCGCTGGCTGCTGTTTTGACACGGGTGAGGTTAAGAGGTCATCTGGACCTTGGGCCACCGGTACCGACGGCAGGAAGCCGTCCTGCGTCCTCGCTTTAATAAATACTGTTGCAGTTCGGGCTCTAAAATTTGTATGATTGACATGCGCGCTGTTAGTTTGTGCTGTTGCCCACCAGCGCTTATCCAGGCGTTGCGCAGGTATCCCGACCACTGGGCTCGTTATTATACAAGTCGATACCACTACTCAAAGACATGTGTCTCAGTTTTCATCTGGCCACGTCGGTTTATACTGCAGTGTTATTTAATCAACAGTCTTAAGAGCGCTCGTCCCTGTCACTGGTGTGGAACAATGCTGTAGTAAAGCTGCAAGCAGGCAAACTTTTCTCACAGCTGTATCGCCTGCGAAATGTGCAGTTTCCGTACACCCCCTACCCCATTCAAAGGTCATGATGATGTAAAGTGAACTCAGTGTTGTGTGTGAGCAGTAGCAGTCAGAGCTGCCACTAATGTTGCATTTCCTCTTGGCCTTTTACAGAGCTCCCGCTATAGCTCAAACCAACACTTCTCCATCTTGTCCCTCCAAACAGCAGCTGGGCCACGTCACTGCTAGTTTGTGTGTAATGTCACAACATTTTAATTTGATATTTAAAATGCGAATAGTATTGGGTGTGTGTGTGTGTGTGTGTGTGTGTGTGTGTGTGTGTGTGTGTGTGTGTGGTGTGTGTGTGTGTGTGTGAGAGAGAGAGAGAGAGAGAGAGAGAGAGAGAGAGAGGGAGGTGTTGGGTGGAGGGGAAAGGTGTGAAGTGTATTTTGGCTGTGTGCTACTGCTCTTTGGTCCACTTGCCTCCATGTTAGTCAGGTCTGAAGTGTGATATCCCACTGTGCTATTTATAGCCTCACACGGAGTTTGCAACTTGATCCAGAGGCCTGCAAGCCCTGTGACTGCTTGGGCCAGTCCTGCTGCCTCTCTCGTACTCCTGCCTCTCTCGTACTGCTGCCTCTCTCGTACTGCTGCCTCTCACGTACTGCTGCCTCTCTCGTACTGCTGCCTCTCTCGTACTGCTGCCTCTCTCGTACTGCTGCCTCTCTCGTACTGCTGCCTCTCTCGTACTGCTGCCGCTCTCGTACTGCTGCCACTCATGGTCCTGCCCCATGTGTCATCTAACTAAGCTGTAACGTGGTTGAGTTAGAGGTGTTGTATCACAGCAGTTTGGAGGAAATGTGACACGTCAGAGTTCTGCTCTAAATAGTGTACACTTTCGTCTGATATTTACCACAGCCAAGCATGTCTGTAGAGCTCACGCTGCATGAAAGCAAAAGAGCTTTCTGTCTGCATTAAAGATGCAGAAAGAACATTTGACCTGTTCAAACACGTCGGGTTCCCCCGTTTAATGAACATCTCAGTGTAAGTCTCTACCCTATAGACGCGGGCTGGGTTACCTTGACGTGTGTGCGTGTTGCGCCCATGCTGATCACACACTGCGTTTGTCCGTGCAGTTTTACCACATGCTGAGAGTCCTACATCAGGCCCCCGAGGCTGTTCGTGGAGGCTCTTGATGTTTGCATGGCCTGAGCCGACGCCACATTTAAAACCAGGGTCCCGCCATTCCTCTACAGTTAGAACTGGAAACAACAGCTTTAATGATGTGGGCGGTGTCGGAGCTGGGTTTTACCTTAAGGCCGCAGGGAGTCTGGAATCTCGCTGCTGTGTGTGTGTGTGTGTGTGTGTGTGTGTGTGTGTGTGTGTGTGCGCGCGTGCACACGCACGCGCGTGTGTCTCCACTTCAGTTATGCGATTGTGTGTCGCCGCGTCCTCCGAATGCGAGATGACCTTCGGCCGCCGCGGAAGGAGAATGCGAAGGAGCTTCTTCCTGGTAAGGTGATATTGGCTCCAAGGCAGAGCTTCTCTGTTACTACTCAGCCATGTTGCGGGCTAAGATGTTCCTCTGATGCACCTCACTGACGGCGCACCAACCTCCCCGCCCCCCTATCAGACTCTCCCGTGTGTGTTTGGAGCGGAGTGTGTTATTGGGGCAATGCCGTCGCTTTAGACTCCAGAGCTGCAGATAAATGTCCCAGAAACTCAAGAGCTGTCTGATCCGTCCGTCTGAGCTAGTCTGAGTTTGACTCCTTTCTCACGGTCCATCTCCTCGCTCCTGCCTCGGCGTCTGGAATTCTGGGGGTGTGTGTGTGTGTGTGTGTCGCACATGGTGCATGTTGTGTCTTCTGCTGCTGTTGTAGATACTCCTTCTTTGCTCAGTCCACAATGGACAGACCATGGACCCGAGATAGGACACAGAAGATAAATACACAGTCGCACTGAATTTGGAGGAGATTATCATCTTCATAACATTAAATGTATTGAGTAGTTTTCAGCATACCATCTGGTTAATGTAATTCACATAAAAATATGCTGTATTATTTTTTTTAGCAAACACTGCAGAAATCCTGCCGCGTGTATATTTTTGCTATTTATCAGGCATCTGTTAGTTAGGGCTGTAGGAGTGATGTTTTCGCATAGTTGTGCAACACTTCTGCAAATCACACGTGTCTTGTTTTAGTTCCAGTAGGCTAGGTGAACAAGCCCATCATATGTCAGCAGGATCACCTGCTAAATTATCCAAAAGGCAAAGGTGCAGACAAATGATC
>NW_027507452.1:0-38629 GCF_052324685.1 Brachyhypopomus gauderio
CTAATTTTATTACCCATGCACTGCTATAACTTTTATTTGTATTTCTTTTTTTATTTATTTCAAAGCAGTATGACTATTAAGGCGAAATATTTTTTTCATAGCTCCCACTTGAGTTTGTTAATGTGGTGAGTTGCTTCAGGTATAAAACTGCATTCACTCAACTGTTAAAATAAACCAGTTGTTAACACATTCACCGTCAAACATGAAAATCTTTTTTTTTTCATTGTTTTAATGTGTTGTGCTTAGAAAAGATCCCTTTTCATCCATGATTATAATATGTAGGGTAGGCTAAAAATGTAGGCTGAATGATAAAGCATAGTACTGAAAAATAAAGCTAAATATTTGGAGTTGATTTGTAGTTACTGATCCGGCTCACCTGAGAACAGAAGGTCTGGATCCGGCCCACAGCCAAACTGAGTTTGACATGCCTGATCTACACGTTTCCATGAGGCAAACCATGTTCGAGGACATACTTCTGCAGAGAATTTGGCAGAGAGAATCTACAGGGGAACTGTCCAGACCAAGGACATGAGGGGAGGAATTCATATGGAGCCAGTTGCAGTTCAAGAGTACTGCATTCTGAAAAATGTGAATTATTCACCATGTGGGTTTGTCATTCACCCTGATGCTCCATGGCTGGGTTGTTCCCCTGATGGAGTAATCTTCGATCCCTCTGAGAATCCACCATTTGGACTCTTAGAAGTCAAATGCCCCAACATTCAGAGTTATGTGGACTGCCCCTATCTGAAAATGTCAAGCGGTGCTTTGAAACTTCGGAGGCAACACAAGTACTGCTGGCAAGTTCAGGGACAGATCCTCTTGACTGGTTTAGAATGGTGTGATTTTGTTGTGTGTGCTCAGGAGGACACACTAGTTGAGCGAGTTTACAAAAATCAAGAAGTGATGCACACCATTAGAGAAAAAGCGGATCATTTTTTCTTTTACCATTACATACAAAAGTGTTTGCAGTAAAACATAAATACAATGATTACCTGTATAGTGTCAGATTAATTATCTGTTGTTCATTAAGAAGTGATTTGTTTGTTTTTTCTGTCAATGGATTAATTCCACTGTTTTTATGTCTTCCTTTAAGTGCAGACATAAAAAAAAATATGAGAAGGATTTTTGATTCTCCAAGCCAAGGTTTATTACAGCAGGTTATTAAGACCAGTAATAATAAAGCATCAAAACATATTTACATATTTTCGATATTTAAATGCATACATTATAAAATTTGCTCCATGTCTTTACAAGTGGTCCATTCTGATAGTTCACAAGCAGACAAGATACAGTAAATAGCTGATTTATGCTGCCTGAAATAGACATGGGGATGACGGTGTCAAACAATTTGTGCTCCTTTACTTGTCGGATGCACCGTTCAACATGTACCCTGAGCCTGGCTACGGACTGTGTGTGTTTTACGTCATGTGCAGACATTCGTGTGCACCTTTTCAGGAAAACTGGCCTGTGGATCTTACATGGTACAAGATCGTCTACCAGGAAGCCCTTATCCACCATTATTGCCATGTCATGGGTAAGTAGAGGAATAATTCCTGACTGTCTGAACATCTCCCTGTCACTAATAGACCCAGCATAGAGTCCAGACACAAAGGTTATGGCACTATGGGGTGCCATTCCAATTAAGAAAGTAGGTTTGGAGTTGGTGACCCGTATCATCTGATGTGTTGCAGGTTCAATCAGTTCCCAGAAGGCCATCAGGTGGTTGTAGGTTGCAAACCTGCAAAGACAGTAGATGGATTATTAAGATACACTGATCAAAAACGAATCAGTCATATCCAGTATTTTTGTTCAGAAGCTCATCTTTTTAGATCATTTTAACTCTATTGTGCACACATTCCAGGCGGACATTTTAAAAATTCCTCAGATTCCCGACATAGTCCACTATAAAACTAGATATCTCAGGTTGTACATATAGGGAAATGATAATTCATGGCTCAAACTGAAGTAGACAGTTGGGGGAACATATTGATTCACTTCAATACCATATTCCTTGGTTTGTTTTATTTTAGAACCTCTATTACAGATGCTAATATGCCAGGAATGTCAGACAGGGTTCCCACACCTTGGTTAACATAAAATTCAAGGACCTTTCAATGACTTTCCAGGACCAACTTCCTCAAATTCAAGGACAGCACCTGCCAGCATTTACCTACTCTTACCCCTGAATATGTTATCAAAAAACGATGTTAATACAACGCAAATTCAAAAGACTGAATGTAATTTCAAGCCATGCATCCTGAAATTTTCTGTGCATGACTGGCAATTTAGCAATGCACATCTGAGATGACGACATTCACGTAAAATGGCTATAGTTGTTGAAGGATCAACAACTACCTACAGGAAACACTTGCTTTCGGTGCTGAACAAACAAACAAATTTCTCTACAGGAGAATGACCAAAGTCAGCATAGGCCCTGTAGAATCAATGTAATTTTAAATGAACTTGTGCTGGCAAAATAATGACACGTTGACAGTAGACAAATAATAATAATAATAATAACAATAATACACATATGCATATACACATACAGTACATACATAAAACAGAGGAGCAAAGCCATATAATGAGATTAGAACTATAGATTTCTAGAGAAATCTGGCGTGAGATGATTCTAGCATAGTTTTTAAATCTACTTAATAAAGAATAATATTCATTCATAAAGAGAACAGCCTTTTAACCACTCCACTTATGGTAGTGAATTTATGGAATCAGAGAAATTCGAACTGAAGTATAATGGTATCAAAAGAAAGAAGTTTGAGATTAATCCAGTTTCTAGTGTCCATTGCAAAAACTTTGTAAATATTGAGATGGAAAAACATATGCTCCTGGGATTCATCTTCTGACTTAAAAAAGGTCCATTAATCCACATCAAGTTTAACTCTTCTTTCAAGAAACATGGCTACAGGATATATCTTATTTATTATTTTGAAATGAGTCTCTTTTACTTTAGAAGACATGAGCCATTTGACAAGCCTTTGTGGTTTTATAATTTTTATTAGGATGTTTCTTGAAAGAATATCTATTATATCTTTTGTCTCATACCATCAGTGATAATCTTGTTATTACACTTGAACTCAACAGTCATTCACTTTTAACATGGGCATCGAAACAGTCAACTCTGAATATAAAATGTTAAAGGAATCACTTTGCAGACTTTCTTTAAATCTTTATAACAACTCATATCAGATCATATTTTTTCAACAAAGGATGAGAAATTTAAAACATCATGGCAATCTTTTTCATAGCAATCTTTTGTAAATATTGACTTCCTTACCAACTGTGCCCTATTATTCTGTGACCGCGGTCTTCATCCATGTGAAATTTCAAACCCTCTAAAATATTCAAGGACCGTCAAGGACGGCTGTCTTTTATGCCTGTTTTCAAAAACTTTCCAGGGCCTTGAACTTATTTTTTCAGATTCACAAACTTTCAAGGATTTCAAGGACCCGTGGGAACCCTGTAGGCCTATGATATGATATTTATGTCCAATATAGTCCGACAGGCTATGCGAAGCTACCGTAGCCAACTCCGGTAGCATCCGACACGATACAGAGTACTCCAGCACTCAAAAGCTCCAATACTGTCTATAATCTAATGTTTAGTATTAGAATATATATTTTGTACAATATCGCTTATGAAAAATTATCAATTTTTACTCACGTGTACACTGAGTCGCGTCGTAGCGGGTGTACGGTCTCACTTCCGGGTTGGCGAAAATGCCGAAAATTGCTCATATATTCCATAAAAAGTTATCGGTTTATGTTCAAAAGTATCCACAATCAGAATAAAAACGAACAAAATAATCCACGACTGCTTCAGTTTCGCCGAATAGTGCGTTCTGGGGAGCTTGGCTTAGGTTAGCAAAGGTTAGCGGTTAGCTTATGTTGCTATGCTAGCGGACCCACATTGGAAATGAAGCGCGACTTTCCGAGGGCTCAATAAAAAAATATAATTGAGCAATCATGGCAAATGAGGGCTGGTTAGCTTCAGAAGGAAGTAAACTATTGGTTAGAAGAGCTTCCAATCACTTGTAAGGCTCCGGCTTGTCTCTGTGGACTGATCAAGTTGGTGCACTTGCAGTCAACACGAGCGAGTGTGGCCAGGGTTGGCAGGTCGTGCATAAATATCCCGGCCAAAGTCAGTGTAAAATGCGCCCGTCAGAAGCCAAAAGTAGCCCAAAGTGTTAGAGTGTTAAAATTGAGACTATTTAAGTATTATATCGCCATCGATTGTTATTGTTGACTTGTAACTCCCGCGGTGGGCCAAGTCAAAAGTAGCCCAAAAACGAAAAACTTTGAAGGAGTTTCAAACAAGCCCAATTTGGAGTGAAAACCGCGAATCTGGCAACCAGGTTTAGATGGTATGTGCAGTATATAAAGAGCTGCAAATTCATATATGTCTCGAGGACGGTATGCCAAAAAGTATATTAACCTAAATATATTATTAGGAAACAGAATAGTCCTATATTACATATATTCTAGTTCTACATTAACTGTTCAAACATTATTCCATTTTTCCCTGTGCAAAAATAAGATTTCGCTACCACAATGCATTACTATTTTGCATAAACCAATCAGCTTCAAGTCGGCATATGACGCCCGCTGACGTTTCTAGGAAGTAAACAGGAAACTAACGAGCTAACTGTGAATGTCTTTGGACTGGCTTGATCAAATTTGACAATTAAGCCATCTTTTTTTTAGTTATATTGTGCTGCATCTAATAAAGTATGGTTAGCAAACGCTTCCTTGTATCCATGTTAACGTTAGTGATTGTATCAATAAATTTACCTTGACAGACCACAAGCTATTACTTACTATTGAGATGTTTGTTTTAGCTAGCTAACTATGAAGCTGCTGTGTAAGTAGCATATCATTACATTTTTATTTTTATTCATCTTCCCCCCTGCACAGTGTCAATGAAAAACAAGGTGACAGGAGAGGTCCGCGTGAGGGCAGTTTGTCATAGGTCTATGAGGAAAAGTGAAAAGCCACATGACTTGAGAGTAGGATCAATGGTTACACACACACACACACAAGTGTTTGTGTATATATGTATGTATGTATGTATGTATGTACAAACATGCACTAATCAGTCATAACAATTACTGTTTTTTCGCAAGATATTTAAATATGGCAGTCTGAACTAAAGAAGCAAAAGCAGCCTTAATCCTGTGGTCTTTGCTGAATAAGACTTCCAGGGACTTCACATACAGTTGTTCCTGTTCTGGCAAAACAAAATATCCTGTTCTCACTCAACAAAATATTGGGCGCAGGTGGGGGGCGCAAAATTATTCTCATCTATTAATGGGGGGCACGGCAGAAAACGTTTGGGAACCACTCCTTTAATGTATAAGTGTATAGAAGTGTATAACCACTACATCAGATTACTGCCATAATATAAGCAAAGCTGATTAAATATTGAAGGTGTGGTCATCTCCAATCACACCCTTCACTAATCACATTGACTAAATCTATAGCATCAATAAAACATGGTATTTGGTGCCCAAGCTTTTGCATGTGCCTACATATTTTATCTCTCTACCTTCAGTGAATTAAAGTGGATGTGTACAGTCAACTAATTTGGGAAACTTTACCTGACTTATTTATTTTTGCTCAATTACTGCTGTTCAATAAAATGTTAACAGATATTTTAATATATTTTTTCTCCTTAGATGGTGTTAAAACACTCGAGCCCTGTCATTTTGGTGAGCACCCATTGCTCCTGTGTGGCAGGATGTGCCCTGTGCAATCATTTGGTTGCCCTTCTTTATCAGACTGCACACTATTCTCAGCTAGATATTCCTGCTGTACCCCCAGTCCAAAGCTGCACAGACACGAGCAGCGAGTTACCTAGCATGTCAGTTTGTATGTCACATGTATGTTCATCCATATGTAGCCACCATTAAAACAGTGCTAAATGTGTCCCTACTTTTAGGGTGTGAAGCCGGGACCCGTTGGAGAAATGGAGGTTCGAAAACCAAGGAATTCAACTGCTGACTGTGTGAGGTTATATATATATATATATATATATATATATAAGTTATCTTTTAAACCTTATATTCAACATCTAATTAAAAAGCTTAGACTTTTGTTAGGTTTTTATTATAGAAATAAATCTTGTTTTTCTTTTATTGTAAAAAAGAAGTTAGTTGAAGCAACGTTCATGCCTGTATTAGATTATGGAGATATTTTGTATATGAATGCTCCTGTGCACTGTTTGAGCATACTGGACAGTGTGTATCATAGTGCTTTGCGATTTATAACAAACTGTCGACCTCTTACTCATCACTGTTTATACACAAAAGTGAATTGGACTTTGTTGCAGGCACGACGTTTTGCACATTGGTATGTTTTTATTTACAAAGCACTAATTGGGAATTTGCCTAATTATTTATGTTGTCTTCTGAATAGAAGGCAAAGTCTGCTCAGTCTTCGTTCGAGTGAGTTTTTGCAACTTGCTGTTCCTAGAGCTCGAACAGAGCTAGGAAAGACTGCTTTTAGTTTTGCTGCTCCATACTCACTCAGGAACCGGTTACAGGCTGATATAAAAATCAAGGACCTTGTTTCTTTGAACAGATTTAAGACTCTGATAAAATCAGTCAGGTCCAGATCATCTGTGTGTGCGTGTTTTAATAAATTTATGTGAGATTTTGAATGTATCTTGAATGTTGTAATTTGTGCTGCTGCTCGGTCTCTCTTGGCCAGGTCTCTCTTGTAAAAGGGATCTTGTATCTCAAGGGACTAACCTGGTTAAATAAAGGCAAATAAAAAAATAAAAAAATATTACCTTTGATCCATGTGATGTGTAATGAAGTTTAGATTATATTGTGGCAGTAATTTGATTTAATGGTTATACACGTTTTTGCTTTTAATATTTTTCAGAAGTTCACATTATAAAGCGTTTGGATGGAGAAATGCCCAATGTTGCCATGCTAAGAGTGTCAGAGGTCTATAAGAAGTTTTAGTCCTGTAATTGCCCCTCTGGTTACAACAATGGGCATGTGAACTGCAGTCCCATTAGTTGAATGTGCTTTTGGGCCTGTAGAGGCAGGGAGTGTGGTTTCATTCCATCATAAGCCAGCAGCAGTGAGAGAAATTGTGAACATCCCAGGTGCCCCCACTGAAGCACCCCTTGCTATCCAAAACTATAGGCTGGGACGATGAGAATGTGCGTATGTTTTGTGAGAAGAGGAAGAAGTGCATGTTAAGTCCCTGGAAGTGTGATTGAGCATGGGCCAGAGGATTGAAGCTGCAACACAGGAGCAGAGTTGATGTGAAGAATGGCATGGTCTGAGAAAGATGAGAGTAACATGTACAGCAGGCATGTGAAACATAGGGCCCGCGGGCCGGACCCGTCCCGTTGGATTATTTAATACGGCCCGGCATAAATTTCTGAGTATGTCAAAAAATGAAGCAAGTCTCTAGCTCATTTCTATCAAAAGTTGTGATTTTTAAAAAATGAATACAAATCAAATGCTCTCTCTGGTCGCTAGAGGGCAGTAAATGACAGCATGCAGCACTGACACGAGTTAAAGCTTCAGTCAAAGGATGCAATTCCGCTATTCTGCTATGAAGGATAAATTTGGGTCCGTGGAAATGAATACGTTTTATCAATATCTCGTGCCAGGTTACCCCAAATTAACAGCCATGGCTGCATAAGTTCTATCCATGTTTGGGACTACTTATCTTTGTGAACAGGTGTTCTCTGTAATGAACAATAATAAAACAAAGCAGCGCTCAAGGTTAACAAATAAACACTTGAATGACATTGTTAAATGTGCTGCTACTCAGGATTTGACACCTAATATCGATGCACTTGTGAAGGCAAAAAGATGCCAAGTTACAGGAGCCAGCAGCAGCAAGTAGACTGCAGGAATGCAGTGAGAGAGAAAAAAAGTGTGATGACACGAAATTTGTTTGCACTCATGAATACAGATCATTAAAAATAAGATTCATCTGGTTTCATATTAAAGATAATTAATATTGTGCAGTATGTTCTCAGCTTCAGTAGGCCCAGCCTAGTAGTTTGATCTGATGTAGTCTAATTTTATTACCCATGCACTGCTATAACTTTTATTTGTATTTCTTTTTTTATTTATTTCAAAGCAGTATGACTATTAAGGCGAAAATATTTTTTTCATAGCTCCCACTTGAGTTTGTTAATGTGGTGAGTTGCTTCAGGTATAAAACTGCATTCACTCAACTGTTAAAATAAACCAGTTGTTAACACATTCACCGTCAAACATGAAAATCTTTTTTTTTCATTGTTTTAATGTGTTGTGCTTAGAAAAGATCCCTTTTCATCCATGATTATAATATGTAGGGTAGGCTAAAAATGTAGGCTGAATGATAAAGCATAGTACTGAAAAATAAAGCTAAATATTTGGAGTTGATTTGTAGTTACTGATCCGGCTCACCTGAGAACAGAAGGTCTGGATCCGGCCCCACAGCCAAACTGAGTTTGACATGCCTGATCTACACGTTTCCATGAGGCAAACCATGTTCGAGGACATACTTCTGCAGAGAATTTGGCAGAGAGAATCTACAGGGGAACTGTCCAGACCAAGGACATGAGGGGAGGAATTCATATGGAGCCAGTTGCAGTTCAAGAGTACTGCATTCTGAAAAATGTGAATTATTCACCATGTGGGTTTGTCATTCACCCTGATGCTCCATGGCTGGGTTGTTCCCCTGATGGAGTAATCTTCGATCCCTCTGAGAATCCACCATTTGGACTCTTAGAAGTCAAATGCCCCAACATTCAGAGTTATGTGGACTGCCCCTATCTGAAAATGTCAAGCGGTGCTTTGAAACTTCGGAGGCAACACAAGTACTGCTGGCAAGTTCAGGGGACAGATCCTCTTGACTGGTTTAGAATGGTGTGATTTTGTTGTGTGTGCTCAGGAGGACACACTAGTTGAGCGAGTTTACAAAAATCAAGAAGTGATGCACACCATTAGAGAAAAAGCGGATCATTTTTTCTTTTACCATTACATACAAAAGTGCAGTAAAACATAAATACAATGATTACCTGTATAGTGTCAGATTAATTATCTGTTGTTCATTAAGAAGTGATTTGTTTGTTTTTTCTGTCAATGGATTAATTCCACTGTTTTTATGTCTTCCTTTAAGTGCAGACATAAAAAAAATATGAGAAGGATTTTTGATTCTCCAAGCCAAGGTTTATTACAGCAGGTTATTAAGACCAGTAATAATAAAGCATCAAAACATATTTACATATTTTCGATATTTAAATGCATACATTATAAAATTTGCTCCATGTCTTTACAAGTGGTCCATTCTGATAGTTCACAAGCAGACAAGATACAGTAAATAGCTGATTTATGCTGCCTGAAATAGACATGGGGATGACGGTGTCAAACAATTTGTGCTCCTTTACTTGTCGGATGCACCGTTCAACATGTACCCTGAGCCTGGCTACGGACTGTGTGTGTTTTACGTCATGTGCAGACATTCGTGTGCACCTTTTCAGGAAAACTGGCCTGTGGATCTTACATGGTACAAGATCGTCTACCAGGAAGCCCTTATCCACCATTATTGCCATGTCATGGGTAAGTAGAGGAATAATTCCTGACTGTCTGAACATCTCCCTGTCACTAATAGACCCAGCATAGAGTCCAGACACAAAGGTTATGGCACTATGGGGTGCCATTCCAATTAAGAAAGTAGGTTTGGAGTTGGTGACCCGTATCATCTGATGTGTTGCAGGTTCAATCAGTTCCCAGAAGGCCATCAGGTGGTTGTAGGTTGCAAACCTGCAAAGACAGTAGATGGATTATTAAGATACACTGATCAAAAACGAATCAGTCATATCCAGTATTTTTGTTCAGAAGCTCATCTTTTTAGATCATTTTAACTCTATTGTGCACACATTCCAGGCGGACATTTTAAAAATTCCTCAGATTCCCGACATAGTCCACTATAAAACTAGATATCTCAGGTTGTACATATAGGGAAATGATAATTCATGGCTCAAACTGAAGTAGACAGTTGGGGGAACATATTGATTCACTTCAATACCATATTCCTTGGTTTGTTTTATTTTAGAACCTCTATTACAGATGCTAATATGCCAGGAATGTCAGACAGGGTTCCCACACCTTGGTTAACATAAAATTCAAGGACCTTTCAATGACTTTCCAGGACCAACTTCCTCAAATTCAAGGACAGCACCTGCCAGCATTTACCTACTCTTACCCCTGAATATGTTATCAAAAAACGATGTTAATACAACGCAAATTCAAAAGACTGAATGTCATTTCAAGCCATGCATCCTGAAATTTTCTGTGCATGACTGGCAATTTAGCAATGCACATCTGAGATGACGACATTCACGTAAAATGGCTATAGTTGTTGAAGGATCAACAACTACCTACAGGAAACACTTGCTTTCGGTGCTGAACAAACAAACAAATTTCTCTACAGGAGAATGACCAAAGTCAGCATAGGCCCTGTAGAATCAATGTAATTTTAAATGAACTTGTGCTGGCAAAATAATGACACGTTGACAGTAGACAAATAATAATAATAATAATAACAATAATACACATATGCATATACACATACAGTACATACATAAAACAGAGGAGCAAAGCCATATAATGAGATTAGAACTATAGATTTCTAGAGAAATCTGGCGTGAGATGATTCTAGCATAGTTTTTAAATCTACTTAATAAAGAATAATATTCATTCATAAAGAGAACAGCCTTTTAACCACTCCACTTATGGTAGTGAATTTATGGAATCAGAGAAATTCGAACTGAAGTATAATGGTATCAAAAGAAAGAAGTTTGAGATTAATCCAGTTTCTAGTGTCCATGCAAAAACTTTGTAAATATTGAGATGGAAAAACATATGCTCCTGGGATTCATCTTCTGACTTAAAAAAGGTCCATTAATCCACATCAAGTTTAACTCTTCTTTCAAGAAACATGGCTACAGGATATATCTTATTTATTATTTTGAAATGAGTCTCTTTTACTTTAGAAGACATGAGCCATTTGACAAGCCTTTGTGGTTTTATAATTTTTATTAGGATGTTTCTTGAAAGAATATCTATTATATCTTTTGTCTCATACCATCAGTGATAATCTTGTTATTACACTTGAACTCAACAGTCATTCACTTTTAACATGGGCATCGAAACAGTCAACTCTGAATATAAAATGTTAAAGGAATCACTTTGCAGACTTTCTTTAAATCTTTATAACAACTCATATCAGATCATATTTTTTCAACAAAGGATGAGAAATTTAAAACATCATGGCAATCTTTTTCATAGCAATCTTTTGTAAATATTGACTTCCTTACCAACTGTGCCCTATTATTCTGTGACCGCGGTCTTCATCCATGTGAAATTTCAAACCCTCTAAAATATTCAAGGACCGTCAAGGACGGCTGTCTTTTATGCCTGTTTTTCAAAAACTTTCCAGGGCCTTGAACTTATTTTTTCAGATTCACAAACTTTCAAGGATTTCAAGGACCCGTGGGAACCCTGTAGGCCTATGATATGATATTTATGTCCAATATAGTCCGACAGGCTATGCCAAGCTACCGTAGCCAACTCCGGTAGCATCCGACACGATACAGAGTACTCCAGCACTCAAAAGCTCCAATACTGTCTATAATCTAATGTTTAGTATTAGAATATATATTTTGTACAATATCGCTTATGAAAAATTATCAATTTTTACTCACGTGTACACTGAGTCGCGTCGTAGCGGGTGTACGGTCTCACTTCCGGGTTGGCGAAAATGCCGAAAATTGCTCATATATTCCATAAAAAGTTATCGGTTTATGTTCAAAAGTATCCACAATCAGAATAAAAACGAACAAAATAATCCACGACTGCTTCAGTTTCGCCGAATAGTGCGTTCTGGGGAGCTTGGCTTAGGTTAGCAAAGGTTAGCGGTTAGCTTATGTTGCTATGCTAGCGGACCCACATTGGAAATGAAGCGCGACTTTCCGAGGGCTCAATAAAAAAATATAATTGAGCAATCATGGCAAATGAGGGCTGGTTAGCTTCAGAAGGAAGTAAACTATTGGTTAGAAGAGCTTCCAATCACTTGTAAGGCTCCGGCTTGTCTCTGTGGACTGATCAAGTTGGTGCACTTGCAGTCAACACGAGCGAGTGTGGCCAGGGTTGGCAGGTCGTGCATAAATATCCCGGCCAAAGTCAGTGTAAAATGCGCCCGTCAGAAGCCAAAAGTAGCCCAAAGTGTTAGAGTGTTAAAATTGAGACTATTTAAGTATTATATCGCCATCGATTGTTATTGTTGACTTGTAACTCCCGCGGTGGGCCAAGTCAAAAGTAGCCCAAAAACGAAAAACTTTGAAGGAGTTTCAAACAAGCCCAATTTGGAGTGAAAACCGCGAATCTGGCAACCAGGTTTAGATGGTATGTGCAGTATATAAAGAGCTGCAAATTCATATATGTCTCGAGGACGGTATGCCAAAAAGTATATTAACCTAAATATATTATTAGGAAACAGAATAGTCCTATATTACATATATTCTAGTTCTACATTAACTGTTCAAACATTATTCCATTTTTCCCTGTGCAAAAATAAGATTTCGCTACCACAATGCATTACTATTTTGCATAAACCAATCAGCTTCAAGTCGGCATATGACGCCCGCTGACGTTTCTAGGAAGTAAACAGGAAACTAACGAGCTAACTGTGAATGTCTTTGGACTGGCTTGATCAAATTTGACAATTAAGCCATCTTTTTTTAGTTATATTGTGCTGCATCTAATAAAGTATGGTTAGCAAACGCTTCCTTGTATCCATGTTAACGTTAGTGATTGTATCAATAAATTTACCTTGACAGACCACAAGCTATTACTTACTATTGAGATGTTTGTTTTAGCTAGCTAACTATGAAGCTGCTGTGTAAGTAGCATATCATTACATTTTTATTTTTATTCATCTTCCCCCCTGCACAGTGTCAATGAAAAACAAGGTGACAGGAGAGGTCCGCGTGAGGGCAGTTTGTCATAGGTCTATGAGGAAAAGTGAAAAGCCACATGACTTGAGAGTAGGATCAATGGTTACAACACACACACACAAGTGTTTGTGTATATATGTATGTATGTATGTATGTATGTACAAACATGCACTAATCAGTCATAACAATTACTGTTTTTTCGCAAGATATTTAAATATGGCAGTCTGAACTAAAGAAGCAAAAGCAGCCTTAATCCTGTGGTCTTTGCTGAATAAGACTTCCAGGGACTTCACATACAGTTGTTCCTGTTCTGGCAAAACAAAATATCCTGTTCTCACTCAACAAAATATTGGGCGCAGTGGGGGGGCGCAAAATTATTCTCATCTATTAATGGGGGGCACGGCAGAAAACGTTTGGGAACCACTCCTTTAATGTATAAGTGTATAGAAGTGTATAACCACTACATCAGATTACTGCCATAATATAAGCAAAGCTGATTAAATATTGAAGGTGTGGTCATCTCCAATCACACCCTTCACTAATCACATTGACTAAATCTATAGCATCAATAAAACATGGTATTTGGTGCCCAAGCTTTTGCATGTGCCTACATATTTTATCTCTCTACCTTCAGTGAATTAAAGTGGATGTGTACAGTCAACTAATTTGGGAAACTTTACCTGACTTATTTATTTTTGCTCAATTACTGCTGTTCAATAAAATGTTAACAGATATTTTAATATATTTTTTCTCCTTAGATGGTGTTAAAACACTCGAGCCCTGTCATTTTGGTGAGCACCCATTGCTCCTGTGTGGCAGGATGTGCCCTGTGCAATCATTTGGTTGCCCTTCTTTATCAGACTGCACACTATTCTCAGCTAGATATTCCTGCTGTACCCCCAGTCCAAAGCTGCACAGACACCGAGCAGCGAGTTACCTAGCATGTCAGTTTGTATGTCACATGTATGTTCATCCATATGTAGCCACCATTAAAACAGTGCTAAATGTGTCCCTACTTTTAGGGTGTGAAGCCGGGACCCGTTGGAGAAATGGAGGTTCGAAAACCAAGGAATTCAACTGCTGACTGTGTGAGGTTATATATATATATATATATATATATATATATATATATAAGTTATCTTTTAAACCTTATATTCAACATCTAATTAAAAAGCTTAGACTTTTGTTAGGTTTTTATTATAGAAATAAATCTTGTTTTTCTTTTATTGTAAAAAAGAAGTTAGTTGAAGCAACGTTCATGCCTGTATTAGATTATGGAGATATTTTGTATATGAATGCTCCTGTGCACTGTTTGAGCATACTGGACAGTGTGTATCATAGTGCTTTGCGATTTATAACAAACTGTCGACCTCTTACTCATCACTGTTTGTTATACACAAAAGTGAATTGGACTTTGTTGCAGGCATGACGTTTTGCACATTGGTATGTTTTTATTTACAAAGCACTAATTGGGAATTTGCCTAATTATTTATGTTGTCTTCTGAATAGAAGGCAAAGTCTGCTCAGTCTTCGTTCGAGTGAGTTTTTGCAACTTGCTGTTCCTAGAGCTCGAACAGAGCTAGGAAAGACTGCTTTTAGTTTTGCTGCTCCATACACATGGAACCGGTTACAGGCTGATATAAAAATCAAGGACCTTGTTTCTTTGAACAGATTTAAGACTCTGATAAAATCAGTCAGGTCCAGATCATCTGTGTGTGCGTGTTTTAATAAATTTTATGTGAGATTTTGAATGTATCTTGAATGTTGTAATTTGTGCTGCTGCTCGGTCTCTCTTGGCCAGGTCTCTCTTGTAAAAGGGATCTTGTATCTCAAGGGACTAACCTGGTTAAATAAAGGCAAATAAAAAAATAAAAAAATATTACCTTTGATCCATGTGATGTGTAATGAAGTTTAGATTATATTGTGGCAGTAATTTGATTTAATGGTTATACACGTTTTTGCTTTTAATATTTTTCAGAAGTTCACATTATAAAGCGTTTGGATGGAGAAATGCCCAATGTTGCCATGCTAAGAGTGTCAGAGGTCTATAAGAAGTTTTAGTCCTGTAATTGCCCCTCTGGTTACAACAATGGGCATGTGAACTGCAGTCCCATTAGTTGAATGTGCTTTTGGGCCTGTAGAGGCAGGGAGTGTGGTTTCATTCCATCATAAGCCAGCAGCAGTGAGAGAAATTGTGAACATCCCAGGTGCCCCCACTGAAGCACCCCTTGCTATCCAAAACTATAGGCTGGGACGATGAGAATGTGCGTATGTTTTGTGAGAAGAGGAAGAAGTGCATGTTAAGTCCCTGGAAGTGTGATTGAGCATGGGCCAGAGGATTGAAGCTGCAACACAGGAGCAGAGTTGATGTGAAGAATGGCATGGTCTGAGAAAGATGAGAGTAACATGTACAGCAGGCATGTGAAACATAGGGCCCGCGGGCCGGACCCGTCCCGTTGGATTATTTAATACGGCCCGGCATAAATTTCTGAGTATGTCAAAAAATGAAGCAAGTCTCTAGCTCATTTCTATCAAAAGTTGTGATTTTTAAAAAATGAATACAAATCAAATGCTCTCTCTGGTCGCTAGAGGGCAGTAAATGACAGCATGCAGCACTGACACGAGTTAAAGCTTCAGTCAAAGGATGCAATTCCGCTATGAAGCGATTCTGCTATGAAGGATAAATTTGGGTCCGTGGAAATGAATACGTTTTATCAATATCTCGTGCCAGGTTACCCCAAATTAACAGCCATGGCTGCATAAGTTCTATCCATGTTTGGGACTACTTATCTTTGTGAACAGGTGTTCTCTGTAATGAACAATAATAAAACAAAGCAGCGCTCAAGGTTAACAAATAAACACTTGAATGACATTGTTAAATGTGCTGCTACTCAGGATTTGACACCTAATATCGATGCACTTGTGAAGGCAAAAAGATGCCAAGTTACAGGAGCCAGCAGCAGCAAGTTAGACTGCAGGAATGCAGTGAGAGAGAGAGAAAAAAAGTGTGATGACACGAAATTTGTTTGCACTCATGAATACAGATCATTAAAAATAAGATTCATCTGGTTTCATATTAAAGATAATTAATATTGTGCAGTATGTTCTCAGCTTCAGTAGGCCCAGCCTAGTAGTTTGATCTGATGTAGTCTAATTTTATTACCCATGCACTGCTATAACTTTTATTTGTATTTATTTTTTATTTATTTCAAAGCAGTATGACTATTAAGGGCGAAAATATTTTTTTCATAGCTCCCACTTGAGTTTGTTAATGTGGTGAGTTGCTTCAGGTATAAAACTGCATTCACTCAACTGTTAAAATAAACCAGTTGTTAACACATTCACCGTCAAACATGAAAATCTTTTTTTTTTCATTGTTTTAATGTGTTGTGCTTAGAAAAGATCCCTTTTCATCCATGATTATAATATGTAGGGTAGGCTAAAAATGTAGGCTGAATGATAAAGCATAGTACTGAAAAATAAAGCTAAATATTTGGAGTTGATTTGTAGTTACTGATCCGGCTCACCTGAGAACAGAAGGTCTGGATCCGGCCCCACAGCCAAAACTGAGTTTGACATGCCTGATCTACACGTTTCCATGAGGCAAACCATGTTCGAGGACATACTTCTGCAGAGAATTTGGCAGAGAGAATCTACAGGGGAACTGTCCAGACCAAGGACATGAGGGGAGGAATTCATATTGGAGCCAGTTGCAGTTCAAGAGTACTGCATTCTGAAAAATGTGAATTATTCACCATGTGGGTTTGTCATTCACCCTGATGCTCCATGGCTGGGGTTGTTCCCCTGATGGAGTACTCTTCGATCCCTCTGAGAATCCACCATTTGGACTCTTAGAAGTCAAATGCCCCAACATTCAGAGTTATGTGGACTGCCCCTATCTGAAAATGTCAAGCGGTGCTTTGAAAACTTCGGAGGCAACACAAGTACTGCTGGCAAGTTCAGGGACAGATCCTCTTGACTGGTTTAGAATGGTGTGATTTTGTTGTGTGTGCTCAGGAGGACACACTAGTTGAGCGAGTTTACAAAAATCAAGAAGTGATGCACACCATTAGAGAAAAAGCGGATCATTTTTTCTTTTACCATTACATACAAAAGTGTGTTGCAGTAAAACATAAATACAATGATTACCTGTATAGTGTCAGATTAATTATCTGTTGTTCATTAAGAAGTGATTTGTTTGTTTTTTCTGTCAATGGATTAATTCCACTGTTTTTATGTCTTCCTTTAAGTGCAGACATAAAAAAAATATGAGAAGGATTTTTGATTCTCCAAGCCAAGGTTTATTACAGCAGGTTATTAAGACCTAGTAATAATAAAGCATCAAAACATATTTACATATTTTCGATATTTAAATGCATACATTATAAAATTTGCTCCATGTCTTTACAAGTGGTCCATTCTGATAGTTCACAAGCAGACAAGATACAGTAAATAGCTGATTTATGCTGCCTGAAATAGACATGGGGATGACGGTGTCAAACAATTTGTGCTCCTTTACTTGTCGGATGCACCGTTCAACATGTACCCTGAGCCTGGCTACGGACTGTGTGTGTTTTACGTCATGTGCAGACATTCGTGTGCACCTTTTCAGGAAAACTGGCCTGTGGATCTTACATGGTACAAGATCGTCTACCAGGAAGCCCTTATCCACCATTATTGCCATGTCATGGGTAAGTAGAGGAATAATTCCTGACTGTCTGAACATCTCCCTGTCACTAATAGACCCAGCATAGAGTCCAGACACAAGGTTATGGCACTATGGGGTGCCATTCCAATTAAGAAAGTAGGTTTGGAGTTGGTGACCCGTATCATCTGATGTGTTGCAGGTTCAATCAGTTCCCAGAAGGCCATCAGTGGTTGTAGGTTGCAAACCTGCAAAGACAGTAGATGGATTATTAAGATACACTGATCAAAAACGAATCAGTCATATCCAGTATTTTTGTTCAGAAGCTCATCTTTTTAGATCATTTTAACTCTATTGTGCACACATTCCAGGCGGACATTTTAAAAATTCCTCAGATTCCCGACATAGTCCACTATAAAACTAGATATCTCAGGTTGTACATATAGGAAATGATAATTCATGGCTCAAACTGAAGTAGACAGTTGGGGGAACATATTGATTCACTTCAATACCATATTCCTTGGTTTGTTTTATTTTAGAACCTCTATTACAGATGCTAATATGCCAGGAATGTCAGACAGGGTTCCCACACCTTGGTTAACATAAAATTCAAGGACCTTTCAATGACTTTCCAGGACCAACTTCCTCAAATTCAAGGACAGCACCTGCCAGCATTTACCTACTCTTACCCCTGAATATGTTATCAAAAAACGATGTTAATACAACGCAAATTCAAAAGACTGAATGTCATTTCAAGCCATGCATCCTGAAATTTTCTGTGCATGACTGGCAATTTAGCAATGCACATCTGAGATGACGACATTCACGTAAAATGGCTATAGTTGTTGAAGGGATCAACAACTACCTACAGGAAACACTTGCTTTCGGTGGCTGAACAAACAAACAAATTTCTCTACAGGAGAATGACCAAAGTCAGCATAGGCCCTGTAGAATCAATGTAATTTTAAATGAACTTGTGCTGGCAAAATAATGACACGTTGACAGTAGACAAATAATAATAATAATAACAATATACACATATGCATATACACATACAGTACATACATAAAACAGAGGAGCAAAGCCATATAATGAGATTAGAACTATAGATTTCTAGAGAAATCTGGCGTGAGATGATTCTAGCATAGTTTTTAAATCTACTTAATAAAGAATAATATTCATTCATAAAGAGAACAGCCTTTTAACCACTCCACTTATGGTAGTGAATTTATGGAATCAGAGAAATTCGAACTGAAGTATAATGGTATCAAAAGAAAGAAGTTTGAGATTAATCCAGTTTCTAGTGTCCATGCAAAAACTTTGTAATATTGAGATGGAAAAACATATGCTCCTGGGATTCATCTTCTGACTTAAAAAAGGTCCATTAATCCACATCAAGTTTAACTCTTCTTTCAAGAAACATGGCTACAGGATATATCTTATTTATTATTTTGAAATGAGTCTCTTTTACTTTAGAAGACATGAGCCATTTGACAAGCCTTTGTGGTTTTATAATTTTTATTAGGATGTTTCTTGAAAGAATATCTATTATATCTTTTGTCTCATACCATCAGTGATAATCTTGTTATTACACTTGAACTCAACAGTCATTCACTTTTAACATGGGCATCGAAACAGTCAACTCTGAATATAAAATGTTAAAGGAATCACTTTGCAGACTTTCTTTAAATCTTTATATACAACTCATATCAGATCATATTTTTTCAACAAAGGATGAGAAATTTAAAACATCATGGCAATCTTTTTCATAGCAATCTTTTGTAAATATTGACTTCCTTACCAACTGTGCCCTATTATTCTGTGACCGCGGTCTTCATCCATGTGAAATTTCAAACCCTCTAAAATATTCAAGGACCGTCAAGGACGGCTGTCTTTTATGCCTGTTTTCAAAAACTTTCCAGGGCCTTGAACTTATTTTTTTCAGATTCACAAACTTTCAAGGATTTCAAGGACCCGTGGGAACCCTGTAGGCCTATGATATGATATTTATGTCCAATATAGTCCGACAGGCTATGCCAAGCTACCGTAGCCAACTCCGGTAGCATCCGACACGATACAGAGTACTCCAGCACTCAAAAGCTCCAATACTGTCTATAATCTAATGTTTAGTATTAGAATATATATTTTGTACAATATCGCTTATGAAAAATTATCAATTTTTACTCACGTGTACACTGAGTCGCGTCGTAGCGGGTGTACGGTCTCACTTCCGGGTTGGCGAAAATGCCGAAAATTGCTCATATATTCCATAAAAAGTTATCGGTTTATGTTCAAAAGTATCCACAATCAGAATAAAAACGAACAAAATAATCCACGACTGCTTCAGTTTCGCCGAATAGTGCGTTCTGGGGAGCTTGGCTTAGGTTAGCAAAGGTTAGCGGTTAGCTTATGTTGCTATGCTAGCGGACCCACATTGGAAATGAAGCGCGACTTTCCGAGGGCTCAATAAAAAAATATAATTGAGCAATCATGGCAAATGAGGGCTGGTTAGCTTCAGAAGGAAGTAAACTATTGGTTAGAAGAGCTTCCAATCACTTGTAAGGCTCCGGCTTGTCTCTGTGGACTGATCAAGTTGGTGCACTTGCAGTCAACACGAGCGAGTGTGGCCAGGGTTGGCAGGTCGTGCATAAATATCCCGGCCAAAGTCAGTGTAAAATGCGCCCGGTCAGAAGCCAAAAGTAGCCCAAAGTGTTAGAGTGTTAAAATTGAGACTATTTAAGTATTATATCGCCATCGATTGTTATTGTTGACTTGTAACTCCCGCGGTGGGCCAAGTCAAAAGTAGCCCAAAAACGAAAAACTTTGAAGGAGTTTCAAACAAGCCCAATTTGGAGTGAAAACCGCGAATCTGGCAACCAGGTTTAGATGGTATGTGCAGTATATAAAAGAGCTGCAAATTCATATATGTCTCGAGGACGGTATGCCAAAAAGTATATTAACCTAAATATATTATTAGGAAACAGAATAGTCCTATATTACATATATTCTAGTTCTACATTAACTGTTCAAACATTATTCCATTTTTCCCTGTGCAAAAATAAGATTTCGCTACCACAATGCATTACTATTTTGCATAAACCAATCAGCTTCAAGTCGGCATATGACGCCCGCTGACGTTTCTAGGAAGTAAACAGGAAACTAACGAGCTAACTGTGAATGTCTTTGGACTGGCTTGATCAAATTTGACAATTAAGCCATCTTTTTTTAGTTATATTGTGCTGCATCTAATAAAGTATGGTTAGCAAACGCTTCCTTGTATCCATGTTAACGTTAGTGATTGTATCAATAAATTTACCTTGACAGACCACAAGCTATTACTTACTATTGAGATGTTTGTTTTAGCTAGCTAACTATGAAGCTGCTGTGTAAGTAGCATATCATTACATTTTTATTTTTATTCATCTTCCCCCCTGCACAGTGTCAATGAAAAACAAGGTGACAGGAGAGGTCCGCGTGAGGGCAGTTTGTCATAGGTCTATGAGGAAAAGTGAAAAGCCACATGACTTGAGAGTAGGATCAATGGTTACACACACACACACACAAGTGTTTGTGTATATATGTATGTATGTATGTATGTATGTACAAACATGCACTAATCAGTCATAACAATTACTGTTTTTTCGCAAGATATTTAAATATGGCAGTCTGAACTAAAGAAGCAAAAGCAGCCTTAATCCTGTGGTCTTTGCTGAATAAGACTTCCAGGGACTTCACATACAGTTGTTCCTGTTCTGGCAAAACAAAATATCCTGTTCTCACTCAACAAAATATTGGGCGCAGTGGGGGGCGCAAAATTATTCTCATCTATTAATGGGGGGCACGGCAGAAAAAACGTTTGGGAACCACTCCTTTAATGTATAAGTGTATAGAAGTGTATAACCACTACATCAGATTACTGCCATAATATAAGCAAAGCTGATTAAATATTGAAGGTGTGGTCATCTCCAATCACACCCTTCACTAATCACATTGACTAAATCTATAGCATCAATAAAACATGGTATTTGGTGCCCAAGCTTTTGCATGTGCCTACATATTTTATCTCTCTACCTTCAGTGAATTAAAGTGGATGTGTACAGTCAACTAATTTGGGAAACTTTACCTGACTTATTTATTTTTGCTCAATTACTGCTGTTCAATAAAATGTTAACAGATATTTTAATATATTTTTTCTCCTTAGATGGTGTTAAAACACTCGAGCCCTGTCATTTTGGTGAGCACCCATTGCTCCTGTGTGGCAGGATGTGCCCTGTGCAATCATTTGGTTGCCCTTCTTTATCAGACTGCACACTATTCTCAGCTAGATATTCCTGCTGTACCCCCAGTCCAAAGCTGCACAGACACCGAGCAGCGAGTTACCTAGCATGTCAGTTTGTATGTCACATGTATGTTCATCCATATGTAGCCACCATTAAAACAGTGCTAAATGTGTCCCTACTTTTAGGGTGTGAAGCCGGGACCCGTTGGAGAAATGGAGGTTCGAAAACCAAGGAATTCAACTGCTGACTGTGTGAGGTTATATATATATATATATATATATATATATATATATATATATATATAAGTTATCTTTTAAACCTTATATTCAACATCTAATTAAAAAGCTTAGACTTTTGTTAGGTTTTTATTATAGAAATAAATCTTGTTTTTCTTTTATTGTAAAAAAGAAGTTAGTTGAAGCAACGTTCATGCTATGGAGATATTTTTGTATATGAATGCTCCTGTGCACTGTTTGAGCATACTGGACAGTGTGTATCATAGTGCTTTGCGATTTATAACAAACTGTCGACCTCTTACTCATCACTGTTTGTTATACACAAAAGTGAATTGGACTTTGTTGCAGGCATGACGTTTTGCACATTGGTATGTTTTTATTTACAAAGCACTAATTGGGAATTTGCCTAATTATTTATGTTGTCTTCTGAATAGAAGGCAAAGTCTGCTCAGTCTTCGTTCGAGTGAGTTTTTGCAACTTGCTGTTCCTAGAGCTCGAACAGAGCTAGGAAAGACTGCTTTTAGTTTTGCTGCTCCATACACATGGAACCGGTTACAGGCTGATATAAAAATCAAGGACCTTGTTTCTTTGAACAGATTTAAGACTCTGATAAAATCAGTCAGGTCCAGATCATCTGTGTGTGCGTGTTTTAATAAATTTTATGTGAGATTTTGAATGTATCTTGAATGTTGTAATTTGTGCTGCTGCTCGGTCTCTCTTGGCCAGGTCTCTCTTGTAAAAGGGATCTTGTATCTCAAGGGACTAACCTGGTTAAATAAAGGCAAATAAAAAAATAAAAAAATATTACCTTTGATCCATGTGATGTGTAATGAAGTTTAGATTATATTGTGGCAGTAATTTGATTTAATGGTTATACACGTTTTTGCTTTTAATATTTTTCAGAAGTTCACATTATAAAGCGTTTGGATGGAGAAATGCCCAATGTTGCCATGCTAAGAGTGTCAGAGGTCTATAAGAAGTTTTAGTCCTGTAATTGCCCCCTCTGGTTACAACAATGGGCATGTGAACTGCAGTCCCATTAGTTGAATGTGCTTTTGGGCCTGTAGAGGCAGGGAGTGTGGTTTCATTCCATCATAAGCCAGCAGCAGTGAGAGAAATTGTGAACATCCCAGGTGCCCCCCACTGAAGCACCCCTTGCTATCCAAAACTATAGGCTGGGACGATGAGAATGTGCGTATGTTTTGTGAGAAGAGGAAGAAGTGCATGTTAAGTCCCTGGAAGTGTGATTGAGCATGGGCCAGAGGATTGAAGCTGCAACACAGGAGCAGAGTTGATGTGAAGAATGGCATGGTCTGAGAAAGATGAGAGTAACATGTACAGCAGGCATGTGAAACATAGGGCCCGCGGGCCGGACCCGTCCCGTTGGATTATTTAATACGGCCCGGCATAAATTTCTGAGTATGTCAAAAAATGAAGCAAGTCTCTAGCTCATTTCTATCAAAAGTTGTGATTTTTAAAAAATGAATAC
The DNA here is from genome assembly GCF_052324685.1 of Brachyhypopomus gauderio. Taxonomy (NCBI): domain Eukaryota; kingdom Metazoa; phylum Chordata; class Actinopteri; order Gymnotiformes; family Hypopomidae; genus Brachyhypopomus; species Brachyhypopomus gauderio. The sequence goes on from NW_027507452.1 coordinate 23,641, forward strand.
AAATCAAATGCTCTCTCTGGTCGCTAGAGGGCAGTAAATGACAGCATGCAGCACTGACACGAGTTAAAGCTTCAGTCAAAGGATGCAATTCCGCTATGAAGCGATTCTGCTATGAAGGATAAATTTGGGTCCGTGGAAATGAATACGTTTTATCAATATCTCGTGCCAGGTTACCCCAAATTAACAGCCATGGCTGCATAAGTTCTATCCATGTTTGGGACTACTTATCTTTGTGAACAGGTGTTCTCTGTAATGAACAATAATAAAACAAAGCAGCGCTCAAGGTTAACAAATAAACACTTGAATGACATTGTTAAATGTGCTGCTACTCAGGATTTGACACCTAATATCGATGCACTTGTGAAGGCAAAAAGATGCCAAGTTACAGGAGCCAGCAGCAGCAAGTAGACTGCAGGAATGCAGTGAGAGAGAGAGAAAAAAAGTGTGATGACACGAAATTTGTTTGCACTCATGAATACAGATCATTAAAAATAAGATTCATCTGGTTTCATATTAAAGATAATTAATATTGTGCAGTATGTTCTCAGCTTCAGTAGGCCCAGCCTAGTAGTTTGATCTGATGTAGTCTAATTTTATTACCCATGCACTGCTATAACTTTTATTTGTATTTATTTTTTTATTTATTTCAAAGCAGTATGACTATTAAGGCGAAAATATTTTTTTCATAGCTCCCACTTGAGTTTGTTAATGTGGTGAGTTGCTTCAGGTATAAAACTGCATTCACTCAACTGTTAAAATAAACCAGTTGTTAACACATTCACCGTCAAACATGAAAATCTTTTTTTTTTCATTGTTTTAATGTGTTGTGCTTAGAAAAGATCCCTTTTCATCCATGATTATAATATGTAGGGTAGGCTAAAAATGTAGGCTGAATGATAAAGCATAGTACTGAAAAATAAAGCTAAATATTTGGAGTTGATTTGTAGTTACTGATCCGGCTCACCTGAGAACAGAAGGTCTGGATCCGGCCCCACAGCCAAACTGAGTTTGACATGCCTGATCTACACGTTTCCATGAGGCAAACCATGTTCGAGGACATACTTCTGCAGAGAATTTGGCAGAGAGAATCTACAGGGGAACTGTCCAGACCAAGGACATGAGGGGAGGAATTCATATGGAGCCAGTTGCAGTTCAAGAGTACTGCATTCTGAAAAATGTGAATTATTCACCATGTGGGTTTGTCATTCACCCTGATGCTCCATGGCTGGGTTGTTCCCCTGATGGAGTAATCTTCGATCCCTCTGAGAATCCACCATTTGGACTCTTAGAAGTCAAATGCCCCAACATTCAGAGTTATGTGGACTGCCCCTATCTGAAAATGTCAAGCGGTGCTTTGAAACTTCGGAGGCAACACAAGTACTGCTGGCAAGTTCAGGGACAGATCCTCTTGACTGGTTTAGAATGGTGTGATTTTGTTGTGTGTGCTCAGGAGGACACACTAGTTGAGCGAGTTTACAAAAATCAAGAAGTGATGCACACCATTAGAGAAAAAGCGGATCATTTTTTCTTTTACCATTACATACAAAAGTGTTTGCAGTAAAACATAAATACAATGATTACCTGTATAGTGTCAGATTAATTATCTGTTGTTCATTAAGAAGTGATTTGTTTGTTTTTTCTGTCAATGGATTAATTCCACTGTTTTTATGTCTTCCTTTAAGTGCAGACATAAAAAAAATATGAGAAGGATTTTTGATTCTCCAAGCCAAGGTTTATTACAGCAGGTTATTAAGACCAGTAATAATAAAGCATCAAAACATATTTACATATTTTCGATATTTAAATGCATACATTATAAAATTTGCTCCATGTCTTTACAAGTGGTCCATTCTGATAGTTCACAAGCAGACAAGATACAGTAAATAGCTGATTTATGCTGCCTGAAATAGACATGGGGATGACGGTGTCAAACAATTTGTGCTCCTTTACTTGTCGGATGCACCGTTCAACATGTACCCTGAGCCTGGCTACGGACTGTGTGTGTTTTACGTCATGTGCAGACATTCGTGTGCACCTTTTCAGGAAAACTGGCCTGTGGATCTTACATGGTACAAGATCGTCTACCAGGAAGCCCTTATCCACCATTATTGCCATGTCATGGGTAAGTAGAGGAATAATTCCTGACTGTCTGAACATCTCCCTGTCACTAATAGACCCAGCATAGAGTCCAGACACAAAGGTTATGGCACTATGGGGTGCCATTCCAATTAAGAAAGTAGGTTTGGAGTTGGTGACCCGTATCATCTGATGTGTTGCAGGTTCAATCAGTTCCCAGAAGGCCATCAGGTGGTTGTAGGTTGCAAACCTGCAAAGACAGTAGATGGATTATTAAGATACACTGATCAAAAACGAATCAGTCATATCCAGTATTTTTGTTCAGAAGCTCATCTTTTTAGATCATTTTAACTCTATTGTGCACACATTCCAGGCGGACATTTTAAAAATTCCTCAGATTCCCGACATAGTCCACTATAAAACTAGATATCTCAGGTTGTACATATAGGGAAATGATAATTCATGGCTCAAACTGAAGTAGACAGTTGGGGGAACATATTGATTCACTTCAATACCATATTCCTTGGTTTGTTTTATTTTAGAACCTCTATTACAGATGCTAATATGCCAGGAATGTCAGACAGGGTTCCCACACCTTGGTTAACATAAAATTCAAGGACCTTTCAATGACTTTCCAGGACCAACTTCCTCAAATTCAAGGACAGCACCTGCCAGCATTTACCTACTCTTACCCCTGAATATGTTATCAAAAAACGATGTTAATACAACGCAAATTCAAAAGACTGAATGTCATTTCAAGCCATGCATCCTGAAATTTTCTGTGCATGACTGGCAATTTAGCAATGCACATCTGAGATGACGACATTCACGTAAAATGGCTATAGTTGTTGAAGGATCAACAACTACCTACAGGAAACACTTGCTTTCGGTGCTGAACAAACAAACAAATTTCTCTACAGGAGAATGACCAAACTTTGCCAAGTAAAAGTCAGCATAGGCCCTGTAGAATCAATGTCATTTTAAATGAACTTGTGCTGGCAAAATAATGACACGTTGACAGTAGACAAATAATAATAATAATAACAATAATACACATATGCATATACACATACAGTACATACATAAAACAGAGGAGCAAAGCCATATAATGAGATTAGAACTATAGATTTCTAGAGAAATCTGGCGTGAGATGATTCTAGCATAGTTTTTAAATCTACTTAATAAACAATAATATTCATTCATAAAGAGAACAGCCTTTTAACCACTCCACTTATGGTAGTGAATTTATGGAATCAGAGAAATTCGAACTGAAGTATAATGGTATCAAAAGAAAGAAGTTTGAGATTAATCCAGTTTCTAGTGTCCATGCAAAAACTTTGTAAATATTGAGATGGAAAAACATATGCTCCTGGGATTCATCTTCTGACTTAAAAAAGGTCCATTAATCCACATCAAGTTTAACTCTTCTTTCAAGAAACATGGCTACAGGATATATCTTATTTATTATTTTGAAATGAGTCTCTTTTACTTTAGAAGACATGAGCCATTTGACAAGCCTTTGTGGTTTTATAATTTTTATTAGGATGTTTCTTGAAAGAATATCTATTATATCTTTTGTCTCATACCATCAGTGATAATCTTGTTATTACACTTGAACTCAACAGTCATTCACTTTTAACATGGGCATCGAAACAGTCAACTCTGAATATAAAATGTTAAAGGAATCACTTTGCAGACTTTCTTTAAATCTTTATAACAACTCATATCAGATCATATTTTTTCAACAAAGGATGAGAAATTTAAAACATCATGGCAATCTTTTTCATAGCAATCTTTTGTAAATATTGACTTCCTTACCAACTGTGCCCTATTATTCTGTGACCGCGGTCTTCATCCATGTGAAATTTCAAACCCTCTAAAATATTCAAGGACCGTCAAGGACGGCTGTCTTTTATGCCTGTTTTCAAAAACTTTCCAGGGCCTTGAACTTATTTTTTCAGATTCACAAACTTTCAAGGATTTCAAGGACCCGTGGGAAACCCTGTATGATATGATATTTATGTCCAATATAGTCCGACAGGCTATGCCAAGCTACCGTAGCCAACTCCGGTAGCATCCGATACGATACAGAGTACTCCAGCACTCAAAAGCTCCAATACTGTCTATAATCTAATGTTTAGTATTAGAATATATATTTTGTACAATATCGCTTATGAAAAATTATCAATTTTTACTCACGTGTACACTGAGTCGCGTCGTAGCGGGTGTACGGTCTCACTTCCGGGTTGGCGAAAATGCCGAAAATTGCTCATATATTCCATAAAAAGTTATCGGTTTATGTTCAAAAGTATCCACAATCAGAATAAAAACGAACAAAATAATCCACGACTGCTTCAGTTTCGCCGAATAGTGCGTTCTGGGGAGCTTGGCTTAGGTTAGCAAAGGTTAGCGCGGTTAGCTTATTAGTTGCTATGCTAGCGGACCCACATTGGAAATGAAGCGCGACTTTCCGAGGGCTCAATAAAAAAATATAATTGAGCAATCATGGCAAATGAGGGCTGGTTAGCTTCAGAAGGAAGTAAACTATTGGTTAGAAGAGCTTCCAATCACTTGTAAGGCTCCGGCTTGTCTCTGTGGACTGATCAAGTTGGTGCACTTGCAGTCAACACGAGCGAGTGTGGCCAGGGTTGGCAGGTCGTGCATAAATATCCCGGCCAAAGTCAGTGTAAAATGCGCCCGTCAGAAGCCAAAAGTAGCCCAAAGTGTTAGAGTGTTAAAATTGAGACTATTTAAGTATTATATCGCCATCGATTGTTATTGTTGACTTGTAACTCCCGCGGTGGGCCAAGTCAAAAGTAGCCCAAAAACGAAAAACTTTGAAGGAGTTTCAAACAAGCCCAATTTGGAGTGAAAACCGCGAATCTGGCAACCAGGTTTAGATGGTATGTGCAGTATATAAAGAGCTGCAAATTCATATATGTCTCGAGGACGGTATGCCAAAAAGTATATTAACCTAAATATATTATTAGGAAACAGAATAGTCCTATATTACATATATTCTAGTTCTACATTAACTGTTCAAACATTATTCCATTTTTCCCTGTGCAAAAATAAGATTTCGCTACCACAATGCATTACTATTTTGCATAAACCAATCAGCTTCAAGTCGGCATATGACGCCCGCTGACGTTTCTAGGAAGTAAACAGGAAACTAACGAGCTAACTGTGAATGTCTTTGGACTGGCTTGATCAAATTTGACAATTAAGCCATCTTTTTTTAGTTATATTGTGCTGCATCTAATAAAGTATGGTTAGCAAACGCTTCCTTGTATCCATGTTAACGTTAGTGATTGTATCAATAAATTTACCTTGACAGACCACAAGCTATTACTTACTATTGAGATGTTTGTTTTAGCTAGCTAACTATGAAGCTGCTGTGTAAGTAGCATATCATTACATTTTTATTTTTATTCATCTTCCCCCCTGCACAGTGTCAATGAAAAACAAGGTGACAGGAGAGGTCCGCGTGAGGGCAGTTTGTCATAGGTCTATGAGGAAAAGTGAAAAGCCACATGACTTGAGAGTAGGATCAATGGTTACACACACACACACACAAGTGTTTGTGTATATATGTATGTATGTATGTATGTATGTACAAAACATGCACTAATCAGTCATAACAATTACTGTTTTTTCGCAAGATATTTAAATATGGCAGTCTGAACTAAAGAAGCAAAAGCAGCCTTAATCCTGTGGTCTTTGCTGAATAAGACTTCCAGGGACTTCACATACAGTTGTTCCTGTTCTGGCAAAACAAAATATCCTGTTCTCACTCAACAAAATATTGGGCGCAGTGGGGGGGCGCAAAATTATTCTCATCTATTAATGGGGGGCACGGCAGAAAACGTTTGGGAACCACTCCTTTAATGTATAAGTGTATAGAAGTGTATAACCACTACATCAGATTACTGCCATAATATAAGCAAAGCTGATTAAATATTGAAGGTGTGGTCATCTCCAATCACACCCTTCACTAATCACATTGACTAAATCTATAGCATCAATAAAACATGGTATTTGGTGCCCAAGCTTTTGCATGTGCCTACATATTTTATCTCTCTACCTTCAGTGAATTAAAGTGGATGTGTACAGTCAACTAATTTGGGAAACTTTACCTGACTTATTTATTTTTGCTCAATTACTGCTGTTCAATAAAATGTTAACAGATATTTTAATATATTTTTTCTCCTTAGATGGTGTTAAAACACTCGAGCCCTGTCATTTTGGTGAGCACCCATTGCTCCTGTGTGGCAGGATGTGCCCTGTGCAATCATTTGGTTGCCCTTCTTTATCAGACTGCACACTATTCTCAGCTAGATATTCCTGCTGTACCCCCAGTCCAAAGCTGCACAGACACCGAGCAGCGAGTTACCTAGCATGTCAGTTTGTATGTCACATGTATGTTCATCCATATGTAGCCACCATTAAAACAGTGCTAAATGTGTCCCTACTTTTAGGGTGTGAAGCCGGGACCCGTTGGAGAAATGGAGGTTCGAAAACCAAGGAATTCAACTGCTGACTGTGTGAGGTTATATATATATATATATATATATATATATATAAGTTATCTTTTAAACCTTATATTCAACATCTAATTAAAAAGCTTAGACTTTTGTTAGGTTTTTATTATAGAAATAAATCTTGTTTTTCTTTTATTGTAAAAAAGAAGTTAGTTGAAGCAACGTTCATGCCTGTATTAGATTATGGAGATATTTTGTATATGAATGCTCCTGTGCACTGTTTTGAGCATACTGGACAGTGTGTATCATAGTGCTTTGCGATTTATAACAAACTGTCGACCTCTTACTCATCACTGTTTGTTATACACAAAAGTGAATTGGACTTTGTTGCAGGCATGACGTTTTGCACATTGGTATGTTTTTATTTACAAAGCACTAATTGGGAATTTGCCTAATTATTTATGTTGTCTTCTGAATAGAAGGCAAAGTCTGCTCAGTCTTCGTTCGAGTGAGTTTTTGCAACTTGCTGTTCCTAGAGCTCGAACAGAGCTAGGAAAGACTGCTTTTAGTTTTGCTGCTCCATACACATGGAACCGGTTACAGGCTGATATAAAAATCAAGGACCTTGTTTCTTTGAACAGATTTAAGACTCTGATAAAAATCAGTCAGGTCCAGATCATCTGTGTGTGCGTGTTTTAATAAATTTTATGTGAGATTTTGAATGTATCTTGAATGTTGTAATTTGTGCTGCTGCTCGGTCTCTCTTGGCCAGGTCTCTCTTGTAAAAGGGATCTTGTATCTCAAGGGACTAACCTGGTTAAATAAAGGCAAATAAAAAAATAAAAAAATATTACCTTTGATCCATGTGATGTGTAATGAAGTTTAGATTATATTGTGGCAGTAATTTGATTTAATGGTTATACACGTTTTTGCTTTTAATATTTTTCAGAAGTTCACATTATAAAGCGTTTTGGATGGAGAAATGCCCAATGTTGCCATGCTAAGAGTGTCAGAGGTCTATAAGAAGTTTTAGTCCTGTAATTGCCCCTCTGGTTACAACAATGGGCATGTGAACTGCAGTCCCATTAGTTGAATGTGCTTTTGGGGCCTGTAGAGGCAGGGAGTGTGGTTTCATTCCATCATAAGCCAGCAGCAGTGAGAGAAATTGTGAACATCCCAGGTGCCCCCACTGAAGCACCCCTTGCTATCCAAAACTATAGGCTGGGACGATGAGAATGTGCGTATGTTTTGTGAGAAGAGGAAGAAGTGCATGTTAAGTCCCTGGAAGTGTGATTGAGCATGGGCCAGAGGATTGAAGCTGCAACACAGGAGCAGAGTTGATGTGAAGAATGGCATGGTCTGAGAAAGATGAGAGTAACATGTACAGCAGGCATGTGAAACATAGGGCCCGCGGGCCGGACCCGTCCCGTTGGATTATTTAATACGGCCCGGCATAAATTTCTGAGTATGTCAAAAAATGAAGCAAGTCTCTAGCTCATTTCTATCAAAAGTTGTGATTTTTTAAAAAATGAATACAAATCAAATGCTCTCTCTGGTCGCTAGAGGGCAGTAAATGACAGCATGCAGCACTGACACGAGTTAAAGCTTCAGTCAAAGGATGCAATTCCGCTATGAAGCGATTCTGCTATGAAGGATAAATTTGGGTCCCGTGGAAATGAATACGTTTTATCAATATCTCGTGCCAGGTTACCCCAAATTAACAGCCATGGCTGCATAAGTTCTATCCATGTTTGGGACTACTTATCTTTGTGAACAGGTGTTCTCTGTAATGAACAATAATAAAACAAAGCAGCGCTCAAGGTTAACAAATAAACACTTGAATGACATTGTTAAATGTGCTGCTACTCAGGATTTGACACCTAATATCGATGCACTTGTGAAGGCAAAAAGATGCCAAGTTACAGGAGCCAGCAGCAGCAAGTAGACTGCAGGAATGCAGTGAGAGAGAGAGAAAAAAAGTGTGATGACACGAAATTTGTTTGCACTCATGAATACAGATCATTAAAAATAAGATTCATCTGGTTTCATATTAAAGATAATTAATATTGTGCAGTATGTTCTCAGCTTCAGTAGGCCCAGCCTAGTAGTTTGATCTGATGTAGTCTAATTTTATTACCCATGCACTGCTATAACTTTTATTTGTATTTCTTTTTTTATTTATTTCAAAGCAGTATGACTATTAAGGCGAAAATAATTTTTTCATAGCTCCCACTTGAGTTTGTTAATGTGGTGAGTTGCTTCAGGTATAAAACTGCATTCACTCAACTGTTAAAAATAAACCAGTTGTTAACACATTCACCGTCAAACATGAAAATCTTTTTTTTTTTCATTGTTTTAATGTGTTGTGCTTAGAAAAGATCCCTTTTCATCCATGATTATAATATGTAGGGTAGGCTAAAAATGTAGGCTGAATGATAAAGCATAGTACTGAAAAATAAAGCTAAATATTTGGAGTTGATTTGTAGTTACTGATCCGGCTCACCTGAGAACAGAAGGTCTGGATCCGGCCCCACAGCCAAACTGAGTTTGACATGCCTGATCTACACGTTTCCATGAGGCAAACCATGTTCGAGGACATACTTCTGCAGAGAATTTGGCAGAGAGAATCTACAGGGGAACTGTCCAGACCAAGGACATGAGGGGAGGAATTCATATGGAGCCAGTTGCAGTTCAAGAGTACTGCATTCTGAAAAAATGTGAATTATTCACCATGTGGGTTTGTCATTCACCCTGATGCTCCATGGCTGGGTTGTTCCCCTGATGGAGTAATCTTCGATCCCTCTGAGAATCCACCATTTGGACTCTTAGAAGTCAAATGCCCCAACATTCAGAGTTATGTGGACTGCCCCTATCTGAAAATGTCAAGCGGTGCTTTGAAACTTCGGAGGCAACACAAGTACTGCTGGCAAGTTCAGGGGACAGATCCTCTTGACTGGTTTAGAATGGTGTGATTTTGTTGTGTGTGCTCAGGAGGACACACTAGTTGAGCGAGTTTACAAAAATCAAGAAGTGATGCACACCATTAGAGAAAAAGCGGATCATTTTTTCTTTTACCATTACATACAAAAGTGTTTGCAGTAAAACATAAATACAATGATTACCTGTATAGTGTCAGATTAATTATCTGTTGTTCATTAAGAAGTGATTTGTTTGTTTTTTCTGTCAATGGATTAATTCCACTGTTTTTATGTCTTCCTTTAAGTGCAGACATAAAAAAAATATGAGAAGGATTTTTGATTCTCCAAGCCAAGGTTTATTACAGCAGGTTATTAAGACCAGTAATAATAAAGCATCAAAACATATTTACATATTTTCGATATTTAAATGCATACATTATAAAATTTGCTCCATGTCTTTACAAGTGGTCCATTCTGATAGTTCACAAGCAGACAAGATACAGTAAATAGCTGATTTATGCTGCCTGAAATAGACATGGGGATGACGGTGTCAAACAATTTGTGCTCCTTTACTTGTCGGATGCACCGTTCAACATGTACCCTGAGCCTGGCTACGGACTGTGTGTGTTTTACGTCATGTGCAGACATTCGTGTGCACCTTTTCAGGAAAACTGGCCTGTGGATCTTACATGGTACAAGATCGTCTACCAGGAAGCCCTTATCCACCATTATTGCCATGTCATGGGTAAGTAGAGGAATAATTCCTGACTGTCTGAACATCTCCCTGTCACTAATAGACCCAGCATAGAGTCCAGACACAAAGGTTATGGCACTATGGGGTGCCATTCCAATTAAGAAAGTAGGTTTGGAGTTGGTGACCCGTATCATCTGATGTGTTGCAGGTTCAATCAGTTCCCAGAAGGCCATCAGGTGGTTGTAGGTTGCAAACCTGCAAAGACAGTAGATGGATTATTAAGATACACTGATCAAAAACGAATCAGTCATATCCAGTATTTTTGTTCAGAAGCTCATCTTTTTAGATCATTTTAACTCTATTGTGCACACATTCCAGGCGGACATTTTAAAAATTCCTCAGATTCCCGACATAGTCCACTATAAAACTAGATATCTCAGGTTGTACATATAGGGAAATGATAATTCATGGCTCAAACTGAAGTAGACAGTTGGGGGAACATATTGATTCACTTCAATACCATATTCCTTGGTTTGTTTTATTTTAGAACCTCTATTACAGATGCTAATATGCCAGGAATGTCAGACAGGGTTCCCACACCTTGGTTAACATAAAATTCAAGGACCTTTCAATGACTTTCCAGGACCAACTTCCTCAAATTCAAGGACAGCACCTGCCAGCATTTACCTACTCTTACCCCTGAATATGTTATCAAAAAACGATGTTAATACAACGCAAATTCAAAAGACTGAATGTCATTTCAAGCCATGCATCCTGAAATTTTCTGTGCATGACTGGCAATTTAGCAATGCACATCTGAGATGACGACATTCACGTAAAATGGCTATAGTTGTTGAAGGATCAACAACTACCTACAGGAAACACTTGCTTTCGGTGCTGAACAAACAAACAAATTTCTCTACAGGAGAATGACCAAACTTTGCCAAGTAAAAGTCAGCATAGGCCCTGTAGAATCAATGTCATTTTAAATGAACTTGTGCTGGCAAAATAATGACACGTTGACAGTAGACAAATAATAATAATAATAACAATAATACACATATGCATATACACATACAGTACATACATAAAACAGAGGAGCAAAGCCATATAATGAGATTAGAACTATAGATTTCTAGAGAAATCTGGCGTGAGATGATTCTAGCATAGTTTTTAAATCTACTTAATAAACAATAATATTCATTCATAAAGAGAACAGCCTTTTAACCACTCCACTTATGGTAGTGAATTTATGGAATCAGAGAAATTCGAACTGAAGTATAATGGTATCAAAAGAAAGAAGTTTGAGATTAATCCAGTTTCTAGTGTCCATGCAAAAACTTTGTAAATATTGAGATGGAAAAACATATGCTCCTGGGATTCATCTTCTGACTTAAAAAAGGTCCATTAATCCACATCAAGTTTAACTCTTCTTTCAAGAAACATGGCTACAGGATATATCTTATTTATTATTTTGAAATGAGTCTCTTTTACTTTAGAAGACATGAGCCATTTGACAAGCCTTTGTGGTTTTATAATTTTTATTAGGATGTTTCTTGAAAGAATATCTATTATATCTTTTGTCTCATACCATCAGTGATAATCTTGTTATTACACTTGAACTCAACAGTCATTCACTTTTAACATGGGCATCGAAACAGTCAACTCTGAATATAAAATGTTAAAGGAAATCACTTTGCAGACTTTCTTTAAATCTTTATAACAACTCATATCAGATCATATTTTTTCAACAAAGGATGAGAAATTTAAAACATCATGGCAATCTTTTTCATAGCAATCTTTTGTAAATATTGACTTCCTTACCAACTGTGCCCTATTATTCTGTGACCGCGGTCTTCATCCATGTGAAATTTCAAACCCTCTAAAATATTCAAGGACCGTCAAGGACGGCTGTCTTTTATGCCTGTTTTCAAAAACTTTCCAGGGCCTTGAACTTATTTTTTTCAGATTCACAAACTTTCAAGGATTTCAAGGACCCGTGGGAACCCTGTATGATATGATATTTATGTCCAATATAGTCCGACAGGCTATGCCAAGCTACCGTAGCCAACTCCGGTAGCATCCGATACGATACAGAGTACTCCAGCACTCAAAAGCTCCAATACTGTCTATAATCTAATGTTTAGTATTAGAATATATATTTTGTACAATATCGCTTATGAAAAATTATCAATTTTTACTCACGTGTACACTGAGTCGCGTCGTAGCGGGTGTACGGTCTCACTTCCGGGTTGGCGAAAATGCCGAAAATTGCTCATATATTCCATAAAAAGTTATCGGTTTATGTTCAAAAGTATCCACAATCAGAATAAAAACGAACAAAATAATCCACGACTGCTTCAGTTTCGCCGAATAGTGCGTTCTGGGGAGCTTGGCTTAGGTTAGCAAAGGTTAGCGGTTAGCTTATGTTGCTATGCTAGCGGACCCACATTGGAAATGAAGCGCGACTTTCCGAGGGCTCAATAAAAAAATATAATTGAGCAATCATGGCAAATGAGGGGCTGGTTAGCTTCAGAAGGAAGTAAACTATTGGTTAGAAGAGCTTCCAATCACTTGTAAGGCTCCGGCTTGTCTCTGTGGACTGATCAAGTTGGTGCACTTGCAGTCAACACGAGCGAGTGTGGCCAGGGTTGGCAGGTCGTGCATAAATATCCCGGCCAAAGTCAGTGTAAAATGCGCCCGTCAGAAGCCAAAAGTAGCCCAAAGTGTTAGAGTGTTAAAATTGAGACTATTTAAGTATTATATCGCCATCGATTGTTATTGTTGACTTGTAACTCCCGCGGTGGGCCAAGTCAAAAGTAGCCCCAAAAACGAAAAACTTTGAAGGAGTTTCAAACAAGCCCAATTTGGAGTGAAAACCGCGAATCTGGCAACCAGGTTTAGATGGTATGTGCAGTATATAAAGAGCTGCAAATTCATATATGTCTCGAGGACGGTATGCCAAAAAGTATATTAACCTAAATATATTATTAGGAAACAGAATAGTCCTATATTACATATATTCTAGTTCTACATTAACTGTTCAAACATTATTCCATTTTTCCCTGTGCAAAAATAAGATTTCGCTACCACAATGCATTACTATTTTGCATAAACCAATCAGCTTCAAGTCGGCATATGACGCCCGCTGACGTTTCTAGGAAGTAAACAGGAAACTAACGAGCTAACTGTGAATGTCTTTGGACTGGCTTGATCAAATTTGACAATTAAGCCATCTTTTTTTAGTTATATTGTGCTGCATCTAATAAAGTATGGTTAGCAAACGCTTCCTTGTATCCATGTTAACGTTAGTGATTGTATCAATAAATTTACCTTGACAGACCACAAGCTATTACTTACTATTGAGATGTTTGTTTTAGCTAGCTAACTATGAAGCTGCTGTGTAAGTAGCATATCATTACATTTTTATTTTTATTCATCTTCCCCCCTGCACAGTGTCAATGAAAAACAAGGTGACAGGAGAGGTCCGCGTGAGGGCAGTTTGGTCATAGGTCTATGAGGAAAAGTGAAAAGCCACATGACTTGAGAGTAGGATCAATGGTTACACACACACACACACAAGTGTTTGTGTATATATGTATGTATGTATGTATGTATGTACAAACATGCACTAATCAGTCATAACAATTACTGTTTTTTCGCAAGATATTTAAATATGGCAGTCTGAACTAAAGAAGCAAAAGCAGCCTTAATCCTGTGGTCTTTGCTGAATAAGACTTCCAGGGACTTCACATACAGTTGTTCCTGTTCTGGCAAAACAAAATATCCTGTTCTCACTCAACAAAAATATTGGGCGCAGTGGGGGGGCGCAAAATTATTCTCATCTATTAATGGGGGGCACGGCAGAAACGTTTGGGAACCACTCCTTTAATGTATAAGTGTATAGAAGTGTATAACCACTACATCAGATTACTGCCATAATATAGCAAAGCTGATTAAATATTGAAGGTGTGGTCATCTCCAATCACACCCTTCACTAATCACATTGACTAAATCTATAGCATCAATAAAACATGGTATTTGGTGCCCAAGCTTTTGCATGTGCCTACATATTTTATCTCTCTACCTTCAGTGAATTAAAGTGGATGTGTACAGTCAACTAATTTGGGAAACTTTACCTGACTTATTTATTTTTGCTCAATTACTGCTGTTCAATAAAATGTTAACAGATATTTTAATATATTTTTTCTCCTTAGATGGTGTTAAAACACTCGAGCCCTGCTCATTTTGGTGAGCACCCATTGCTCCTGTGTGGCAGGATGTGCCCTGTGCAATCATTTGGTTGCCCTTCTTTATCAGACTGCACACTATTCTCAGCTAGATATTCCTGCTGTACCCCCCAGTCCAAAGCTGCACAGACACCGAGCAGCGAGTTACCTAGCATGTCAGTTTGTATGTCACATGTATGTTCATCCATATGTAGCCACCATTAAAACAGTGCTAAATGTGTCCCTACTTTTAGGGTGTGAAGCCGGGACCCGTTGGAGAAATGGAGGTTCGAAAACCAAGGAATTCAACTGCTGACTGTGTGAGGTTATATATATATATATATATATATATATATAAGTTATCTTTTAAACCTTATATTCAACATCTAATTAAAAAGCTTAGACTTTTGTTAGGTTTTTATTATAGAAATAAATCTTGTTTTTCTTTTATTGTAAAAAAGAAGTTAGTTGAAGCAACGTTCATGCCTGTATTAGATTATGGAGATATTTTGTATATGAATGCTCCTGTGCACTGTTTGAGCATACTGGACAGTGTGTATCATAGTGCTTTGCGATTTATAACAAACTGTC
>NW_027507453.1:0-38621 GCF_052324685.1 Brachyhypopomus gauderio
AAGCTGTTTTATCATGTTTGTAATGTTACACATCCATTTTCTAACAAGTAGTAAGTCTTGCATTAAGGCGTTCAAAACAGCGTTTGCTGGCGCTGTAAGCGCTCTAAAACAGTGTTTCTGAGCATAACTTGGAGCAAAAGTGCAACTTTTGAAGAATGAACTGAAAACTCATATTTTGTTCTAAAACAGTGTTTGGATGTGATAACAAGCTGTTTTAACATGTTTGTAAGGTTACACATGCATTTCCTAACAAGTAGGTAAGGCTTGCATTAAGGCGTTCAAAACAGCGTTTGCTGGCGTTGTAAGAGCTCTAAACAGTGTTTCTGAGCATAACTTGGAGCAAAAGTGCAACTTTTGAAGAATGAACTGAAAACTCATATTTTGTTCTAAAACAGTGTTTGGATGTGATAACAAGCTGTTTTATCATGTTTGTAATGTTACACATGCATTTCCAAACAAGTAGTAAGTCTTGTATTAAGGCGTTCAAAACAGCGTTTGCTGGCGCTGTAAGCGCTCTAAACAGTGTTTCTGAGCATAACTTGGAGCAAAAGTGCAACTTTTGAAGAATGAACTGAAAACTCATATTTTGTTCTAAAACAGTGTTTGGATGTGATAACAAGCTGTTTTATCATGTTTGTAAGGTTACACATGCATTTCCTAACAAGTAGGTAAGGCTTGCATTAAGGCGTTCAAAACAGCGTTTGCTGGCGTTGTAAGAGCTCTAAACAGTGTTTCTGAGCATAACTTGCAGCAAAAGTGCAACTTTTGAAGAATGAACTGAAAACTCATATTTTGTTCTAAAACAGTGTTTGGATGTGATAACAAGCTGTTTTATCATGTTTGTAAGGTTACACATGCATTTCCTAACAAGTAGGTAAGGCTTTGCATTAAGGCGTTCAAAACAGCGTTTGCTGGCGCTGTAAGCGCTCTAAACAGTGTTTCTGAGCATAACTTGTGGCAAAAGTGCAACTTTTGAAGAATGAAAAGAAAACTCATATTTTGAATGAAAACAGTGTTTGGATGTGATAACAAGCTGTTTTATCATGTTTGTAATGTTACACATCCATTTTCTAACAAGTAGTAAGTCTTGCATTAAGGCGTTCAAAACAGCGTTTGCTGGCGCTGTAAGCGCTCTAAACAGTGTTTCTGAGCATAACTTGGAGCAAAAGTGCAACTTTTGAAGAATGAACTGAAAACTCATATTTTGTTCTAAAACAGTGTTTGGATGTGATAACAAGCTGTTTTATCATGTTTGTAATGTTACACATGCATTTCCTAACAAGTAGGTAAGGCTTGCATTAAGGCGTTCAAAACAGCGTTTGCTGGCGTTGTAAGAGCTCTAAACAGTGTTTCTGAGCATAACTTGGAGCAAAAGTGCAACTTTTGAAGAATGAACTGAAAACTCATATTTTGTTCTAAAACAGTGTTTGGATGTGATAACAAGCTGTTTTATCATGTTTGTAAGGTTACACATGCATTTCCTAACAAGTAGGTAAGGCTTGCATTAAGGCGTTCAAAACAGCGTTTGCTGGCGTTGTAAGAGCTCTAAACAGTGTTTCTGAGCATAACTTGCAGCAAAAAGTGCAACTTTTGAAGAATGAACTGAAAACTCATATTTTGTTCTAAAACAGTGTTTGGATGTGATAACAAGCTGTTTTATCATGTTTGTAAGGTTACACATGCATTTCCTAACAAGTAGGTAAGGCTTGCATTAAGGCGTTCAAAACAGCGTTTGCTGGCGCTGTAAGCGCTCTAAACAGTGTTTCTGAGCATAACTTGTGGCAAAAGTGCAACTTTTGAGGAATGAAAAGAAAACTCATATTTTGAATGAAAACAGTGTTTGGATGTGATAACAAGCTGTTTTATCATGTTTGTAATGTTACACATCCATTTTCTAACAAGTAGTAAGTCTTGCATTAAGGCGTTCAAAACAGCGTTTGCTGGCGCTGTAAGCGCTCTAAACAGTGTTTCTGAGCATAACTTGGAGCAAAAGTGCAACTTTTGAAGAATGAACTGAAAACTCATATTTTGTTCTAAAACAGTGTTTGGATGTGATAACAAGCTGTTTTATCATGTTTGTAAGGTTACACATGCATTTCCTAACAAGTAGGTAAGGCTTGCATTAAGGCGTTCAAAACAGCGTTTGCTGGCGTTGTAAGAGCTCTAAACAGTGTTTCTGAGCATAACTTGGAGCAAAAGTGCAACTTTTGAAGAATGAACTGAAAACTCATATTTTGTTCTAAAACAGTGTTTGGATGTGATAACAAGCTGTTTTATCATGTTTGTAAGGTTACACATGCATTTCCTAACAAGTAGGTAAGGCTTGCATTAAGGCGTTCAAAACAGCGTTTGCTGGCGCTGTAAGCGCTCTAAACAGTGTTTCTGAGCATAACTTGGAGCAAAAGTGCAACTTTTGAAGAATGAACTGAAAACTCATATTTTGTTCTAAAACAGTGTTTGGATGTGATAACAAGCTGTTTTATCATGTTTGTAATGTTACACATGCATTTCCAAACAAGTAGTAAGTCTTGTATTAAGGCGTTCAAAACAGCGTTTGCTGGCGCTGTAAGCGCTCTAAACAGTGTTTCTGAGCATAACTTGTGGCAAAAGTGCAACTTTTGAGGAATGAAAAGAAAACTCATATTTTGAATGAAAACAGTGTTTGGATGTGATAACAAGCTGTTTTATCATGTTTGTAATGTTACACATCCATTTTCTAACAAGTAGTAAGTCTTGCATTAAGGCGTTCAAAACAGCGTTTGCTGGCGCTGTAAGCGCTCTAAACAGTGTTTCTGAGCATAACTTGGAGCAAAAGTGCAACTTTTGAAGAATGAACTGGAAGAAACTCATATTTTGTTCTAAAACAGTGTTTGGATGTGATAACAAGCTGTTTTATCATGTTTGTAATGTTACACATCCATTTTCTAACAAGTAGTAAGTCTTGCATTAAGGCGTTCAAAACAGCGTTTGCTGGCGCTGTAAGCGCTCTAAACAGTGTTTCTGAGCATAACTTGGAGCAAAAGTGCAACTTTTGAAGAATGAACTGAAAACTCATATTTTGTTCTAAAACAGTGTTTGGATGTGATAACAAGCTGTTTTATCATGTTTGTAATGTTACACATCCATTTTCTAACAAGTAGTAAGTCTTGCATTAAGGCGTTCAAAACAGCGTTTGCTGGCGCTGTAAGCGCTCTAAACAGTGTTTCTGAGCATAACTTGGAGCAAAAGTGCAACTTTTGAAGAATGAACTGAAAACTCATATTTTGTTCTAAAACAGTGTTTGGATGTGATAACAAGCTGTTTTATCATGTTTGTAAGGTTACACATGCATTTCCTAACAAGTAGGTAAGGCTTGCATTAAGGCGTTCAAAACAGCGTTTGCTGGCGTTGTAAGAGCTCTAAACAGTGTTTCTGAGCATAACTTGCAGCAAAAGTGCAACTTTTGAAGAATGAACTGAAAACTCATATTTTGTTCTAAAACAGTGTTTGGATGTGATAACAAGCTGTTTTATCATGTTTGTAAGGTTACACATGCATTTCCTAACAAGTAAGTAAGGCTTGCATTAAGGCGTTCAAAACAGCGTTTGCTGGCGTTGTAAGAGCTCTAAACAGTGTTTCTGAGCATAACTTGTGGCAAAAGTGCAACTTTTGAAGAATGAAAAGAAAACTCATATTTTGAATGAAAACAGTGTTTGGATGTGATAACAAGCTGTTTTATCATGTTTGTAATGTTACACATCCATTTTCTAACAAGTAGTAAGTCTTGCATTAAGGCGTTCAAAACAGCGTTTGCTGGCGCTGTAAGCGCTCTAAACAGTGTTTCTGAGCATAACTTGGAGCAAAAGTGCAACTTTTGAAGAATGAACTGAAAACTCATATTTTGTTCTAAAACAGTGTTTGGATGTGATAACAAGCTGTTTTATCATGTTTGTAAGGTTACACATGCATTTCCTAACAAGTAGGTAAGGCTTGCATTAAGGCGTTCAAAACAGCGTTTGCTGGCGTTGTAAGAGCTCTAAACAGTGTTTCTGAGCATAACTTGGAGCAAAAGTGCAACTTTTGAAGAATGAACTGAAAACTCATATTTTGTTCTAAAACAGTGTTTGGATGTGATAACAAGCTGTTTTATCATGTTTGTAAGGTTACACATGCATTTCCTAACAAGTAGGTAAGGCTTGCATTAAGGCGTTCAAAACAGCGTTTGCTGGCGTTGTAAGAGCTCTAAACAGTGTTTCTGAGCATAACTTGCAGCAAAAGTGCAACTTTTGAAGAATGAACTGAAAACTCATATTTTGTTCTAAAACAGTGTTTGGATGTGATAACAAGCTGTTTTATCATGTTTGTAAGGTTACACATGCATTTCCTAACAAGTAGGTAAGGCTTGCATTAAGGCGTTCAAAACAGCGTTTGCTGGCGCTGTAAGCGCTCTAAACAGTGTTTCTGAGCATAACTTGTGGCAAAAGTGCAACTTTTGAGGAATGAAAAGAAAACTCATATTTTGAATGAAAACAGTGTTTGGATGTGATAACAAGCTGTTTTATCATGTTTGTAATGTTACACATCCATTTTCTAACAAGTAGTAAGTCTTGCATTAAGGCGTTCAAAACAGCGTTTGCTGGCGCTGTAAGCGCTCTAAACAGTGTTTCTGAGCATAACTTGGAGCAAAAGTGCAACTTTTGAAGAATGAACTGAAAACTCATATTTTGTTCTAAAACAGTGTTTGGATGTGATAACAAGCTGTTTTAACATGTTTGTAAGGTTACACATGCATTTCCTAACAAGTAGGTAAGGCTTGCATTAAGGCGTTCAAAACAGCGTTTGCTGGCGTTGTAAGAGCTCTAAACAGTGTTTCTGAGCATAACTTGTGGCAAAAGTGCAACTTTTGAAGAATGAAAAGAAAACTCATATTTTGAATGAAAACAGTGTTTGGATGTGATAACAAGCTGTTTTATCATGTTTGTAATGTTACACATCCATTTTCTAACAAGTAGTAAGTCTTGCATTAAGGCGTTCAAAACAGCGTTTGCTGGCGCTGTAAGCGCTCTAAAACAGTGTTTCTGAGCATAACTTGGAGCAAAAGTGCAACTTTTGAAGAATGAACTGAAAACTCATATTTTGTTCTAAAACAGTGTTTGGATGTGATAACAAGCTGTTTTATCATGTTTGTAATGTTACACATGCATTTCCAAACAAGTAGTAAGTCTTGTATTAAGGCGTTCAAACAGCGTTTGCTGGCGCTGTAAGCGCTCTAAACAGTGTTTCTGAGCATAACTTGTGGCAAAAGTGCAACTTTTGAGGAATGAAAAGAAAACTCATATTTTGAATGAAAACAGTGTTTGGATGTGATAACAAGCTGTTTTATCATGTTTGTAATGTTACACATCCATTTTCTAACAAGTAGTAAGTCTTGCATTAAGGCGTTCAAAACAGCGTTTGCTGGCGCTGTAAGCGCTCTAAACAGTGTTTCTGAGCATAACTTGGAGCAAAAGTGCAACTTTTGAAGAATGAACTGAAAACTCATATTTTGTTCTAAAACAGTGTTTGGATGTGATAACAAGCTGTTTTATCATGTTTGTAAGGTTACACATGCATTTCCTAACAAGTAGGTAAGGCTTGCATTAAGGCGTTCAAAACAGCGTTTGCTGGCGTTGTAAGAGCTCTAAACAGTGTTTCTGAGCATAACTTGGAGCAAAAGTGCAACTTTTGAAGAATGAACTGAAAACTCATATTTTGTTCTAAAACAGTGTTGGATGTGATAACAAGCTGTTTTATCATGTTTGTAATGTTACACATGCATTTCCAAACAAGTAGTAAGTCTTGTATTAAGGCGTTCAAAACAGCGTTTGCTGGCGCTGTAAGCGCTCTAAACAGTGTTTCTGAGCATAACTTGGAGCAAAAGTGCAACTTTTGAAGAATGAACTGAAAACTCATATTTTGTTCTAAAACAGTGTTTTGGATGTGATAACAAGCTGTTTTATCATGTTTGTAAGGTTACACATGCATTTCCTAACAAGTAGGTAAGGCTTGCATTAAGGCGTTCAAAACAGCGTTTGCTGGCGTTGTAAGAGCTCTAAACAGTGTTTCTGAGCATAACTTGGAGCAAAAGTGCAACTTTTGAAGAATGAACTGAAAACTCATATTTTGTTCTAAAACAGTGTTTGGATGTGATAACAAGCTGTTTTATCATGTTTGTAAGGTTACACATGCATTTCCTAACAAGTAGGTAAGGCTTGCATTAAGGCGTTCAAAACAGCGTTTGCTGGCGTTGTAAGAGCTCTAAACAGTGTTTCTGAGCATAACTTGGAGCAAAAGTGCAACTTTTGAAGAATGAACTGAAAACTCATATTTTGTTCTAAAACAGTGTTTGGATGTGATAACAAGCTGTTTTATCATGTTTGTAAGGTTACACATGCATTTCCTAACAAGTAGGTAAGGCTTGCATTAAGGCGTTCAAAACAGCGTTTGCTGGCGTTGTAAGAGCTCTAAACAGTGTTTCTGAGCATAACTTGCAGCAAAAGTGCAACTTTTGAAGAATGAACTGAAAACTCATATTTTGTTCTAAAACAGTGTTTGGATGTGATAACAAGCTGTTTTATCATGTTTGTAAGGTTACACATGCATTTCCTAACAAGTAGGTAAGGCTTGCATTAAGGCGTTCAAAACAGCGTTTGCTGGCGCTGTAAGCGCTCTAAACAGTGTTTCTGAGCATAACTTGTGGCAAAAGTGCAACTTTTGAAGAATGAAAAGAAAACTCATATTTTGAATGAAAACAGTGTTTGGATGTGATAACAAGCTGTTTTATCATGTTTGTAATGTTACACATCCATTTTCTAACAAGTAGTAAGTCTTGCATTAAGGCGTTCAAAACAGCGTTTGCTGGCGCTGTAAGCGCTCTAAACAGTGTTTCTGAGCATAACTTGGAGCAAAAGTGCAACTTTTGAAGAATGAACTGAAAACTCATATTTTGTTCTAAAACAGTGTTTGGATGTGATAACAAGCTGTTTTATCATGTTTGTAATGTTACACATGCATTTCCTAACAAGTAGGTAAGGCTTGCATTAAGGCGTTCAAAACAGCGTTTGCTGGCGTTGTAAGAGCTCTAAACAGTGTTTCTGAGCATAACTTGGAGCAAAAGTGCAACTTTTGAAGAATGAACTGAAAACTCATATTTTGTTCTAAAACAGTGTTTGGATGTGATAACAAGCTGTTTTATCATGTTTGTAAGGTTACACATGCATTTCCTAACAAGTAGGTAAGGCTTGCATTAAGGCGTTCAAACAGCGTTTGCTGGCGTTGTAAGAGCTCTAAACAGTGTTTCTGAGCATAACTTGCAGCAAAAGTGCAACTTTTGAAGAATGAACTGAAAACTCATATTTTGTTCTAAAACAGTGTTTGGATGTGATAACAAGCTGTTTTATCATGTTTGTAAGGTTACACATGCATTTCCTAACAAGTAGGTAAGGCTTGCATTAAGGCGTTCAAAACAGCGTTTGCTGGCGCTGTAAGCGCTCTAAACAGTGTTTCTGAGCATAACTTGTGGCAAAAGTGCAACTTTTGAGGAATGAAAAGAAAACTCATATTTTGAATGAAAACAGTGTTTGGATGTGATAACAAGCTGTTTTATCATGTTTGTAATGTTACACATCCATTTTCTAACAAGTAGTAAGTCTTGCATTAAGGCGTTCAAAACAGCGTTTGCTGGCGCTGTAAGCGCTCTAAACAGTGTTTCTGAGCATAACTTGGAGCAAAAGTGCAACTTTTGAAGAATGAACTGAAAACTCATATTTTGTTCTAAAACAGTGTTTGGATGTGATAACAAGCTGTTTTATCATGTTTGTAAGGTTACACATGCATTTCCTAACAAGTAGGTAAGGCTTGCATTAAGGCGTTCAAAACAGCGTTTGCTGGCGTTGTAAGAGCTCTAAACAGTGTTTCTGAGCATAACTTGGAGCAAAAGTGCAACTTTTGAAGAATGAACTGAAAACTCATATTTTGTTCTAAAACAGTGTTTGGATGTGATAACAAGCTGTTTTATCATGTTTGTAAGGTTACACATGCATTTCCTAACAAGTAGGTAAGGCTTGCATTAAGGCGTTCAAAACAGCGTTTGCTGGCGCTGTAAGCGCTCTAAACAGTGTTTCTGAGCATAACTTGCAGCAAAAGTGCAACTTTTGAAGAATGAACTGAAAACTCATATTTTGTTCTAAAACAGTGTTTGGATGTGATAACAAGCTGTTTTATCATGTTTGTAATGTTACACATGCATTTCCTAACAAGTAGGTAAGGCTTGCATTAAGGCGTTCAAAACAGCGTTTGCTGGCGCTGTAAGCGCTCTAAACAGTGTTTCTGAGCATAACTTGTGGCAAAAGTGCAACTTTTGAAGAATGAAAAGAAAACTCATATTTTGAATGAAAACAGTGTTTGGATGTGATAACAAGCTGTTTTATCATGTTTGTAATGTTACACATCCATTTTCTAACAAGTAGTAAGTCTTGCATTAAGGCGTTCAAAACAGCGTTTGCTGGCGCTGTAAGCGCTCTAAACAGTGTTTCTGAGCATAACTTGGAGCAAAAGTGCAACTTTTGAAGAATGAACTGAAAACTCATATTTTGTTCTAAAACAGTGTTTGGATGTGATAACAAGCTGTTTTATCATGTTTGTAAGGTTACACATGCATTTCCTAACAAGTAGGTAAGGCTTGCATTAAGGCGTTCAAAACAGCGTTTGCTGGCGTTGTAAGAGCTCTAAACAGTGTTTCTGAGCATAACTTGGAGCAAAAGTGCAACTTTTGTAGAATGAACTGAAAACTCATATTTTGTTCTAAAACAGTGTTTGGATGTGATAACAAGCTGTTTTATCATGTTTGTAAGGTTACACATGCATTTCCTAACAAGTAGGTAAGGCTTGCATTAAGGCGTTCAAAACAGCGTTTGCTGGCGCTGTAAGCGCTCTAAACAGTGTTTCTGAGCATAACTTGGAGCAAAAGTGCAACTTTTGAAGAATGAACTGAAAACTCATATTTTGTTCTAAAACAGTGTTTGGATGTGATAACAAGCTGTTTTATCATGTTTGTAATGTTACACATGCATTTCCAAACAAGTAGTAAGTCTTGTATTAAGGCGTTCAAAACAGCGTTTGCTGGCGCTGTAAGCGCTCTAAACAGTGTTTCTGAGCATAACTTGTGGCAAAAGTGCAACTTTTGAGGAATGAAAAGAAAACTCATATTTTGAATGAAAACAGTGTTTGGATGTGATAACAAGCTGTTTTATCATGTTTGTAATGTTACACATCCATTTTCTAACAAGTAGTAAGTCTTGCATTAAGGCGTTCAAAACAGCGTTTGCTGGCGCTGTAAGCGCTCTAAACAGTGTTTCTGAGCATAACTTGGAGCAAAAGTGCAACTTTTGAAGAATGAACTGAAAACTCATATTTTGTTCTAAAACAGTGTTTGGATGTGATAACAAGCTGTTTTAACATGTTTGTAAGGTTACACATGCATTTCCTAACAAGTAGGTAAGGCTTGCATTAAGGCGTTCAAAACAGCGTTTGCTGGCGTTGTAAGAGCTCTAAACAGTGTTTCTGAGCATAACTTGGAGCAAAAGTGCAACTTTTGAAGAATGAACTGAAAACTCATATTTTGTTCTAAAACAGTGTTTGGATGTGATAACAAGCTGTTTTATCATGTTTGTAATGTTACACATGCATTTCCAAACAAGTAGTAAGTCTTGTATTAAGGCGTTCAAAACAGCGTTTGCTGGCGCTGTAAGCGCTCTAAACAGTGTTTCTGAGCATAACTTGGAGCAAAAGTGCAACTTTTGAAGAATGAACTGAAAACTCATATTTTGTTCTAAAACAGTGTTTGGATGTGATAACAAGCTGTTTTATCATGTTTGTAAGGTTACACATGCATTTCCTAACAAGTAGGTAAGGCTTGCATTAAGGCGTTCAAAACAGCGTTTGCTGGCGTTGTAAGAGCTCTAAACAGTGTTTCTGAGCATAACTTGGAGCAAAAGTGCAACTTTTGAAGAATGAACTGAAAACTCATATTTTGTTCTAAAACAGTGTTTGGATGTGATAACAAGCTGTTTTATCATGTTTGTAAGGTTACACATGCATTTCCTAACAAGTAGGTAAGGCTTGCATTAAGGCGTTCAAAACAGCGTTTGCTGGCGTTGTAAGAGCTCTAAACAGTGTTTCTGAGCATAACTTGCAGCAAAAGTGCAACTTTTGAAGAATGAACTGAAAACTCATATTTTGTTCTAAAACAGTGTTTGGATGTGATAACAAGCTGTTTTATCATGTTTGTAAGGTTACACATGCATTTCCTAACAAGTAGGTAAGGCTTGCATTAAGGCGTTCAAAACAGCGTTTGCTGGCGCTGTAAGCGCTCTAAACAGTGTTTCTGAGCATAACTTGTGGCAAAAGTGCAACTTTTGAAGAATGAAAAGAAAACTCATATTTTGAATGAAAACAGTGTTTGGATGTGATAACAAGCTGTTTTATCATGTTTGTAATGTTACACATCCATTTTCTAACAAGTAGTAAGTCTTGCATTAAGGCGTTCAAAACAGCGTTTGCTGGCGCTGTAAGCGCTCTAAACAGTGTTTCTGAGCATAACTTGGAGCAAAAGTGCAACTTTTGAAGAATGAACTGAAAACTCATATTTTGTTCTAAAACAGTGTTTGGATGTGATAACAAGCTGTTTTATGATGTTTGTAAGGTTACACATGCATTTCCTAACAAGTAGGTAAGGCTTGCATTAAGGCGTTCAAAACAGCGTTTGCTGGCGCTGTAAGCGCTCTAAACAGTGTTTCTGAGCATAACTTGCAGCAAAAGTGCAACTTTTGAAGAATGAACTGAAAACTCATATTTTGTTCTAAAACAGTGTTTGGATGTGATAACAAGCTGTTTTATCATGTTTGTAATGTTACACATGCATTTCCTAACAAGTAGGTAAGGCTTGCATTAAGGCGTTCAAAACAGCGTTTGCTGGCGCTGTAAGCGCTCTAAACAGTGTTTCTGAGCATAACTTGTGGCAAAAGTGCAACTTTTGAAGAATGAAAAGAAAACTCATATTTTGAATGAAAACAGTGTTTGGATGTGATAACAAGCTGTTTTATCATGTTTGTAATGTTACACATCCATTTTCTAACAAGTAGTAAGTCTTGCATTAAGGCGTTCAAAACAGCGTTTGCTGGCGCTGTAAGCGCTCTAAACAGTGTTTCTGAGCATAACTTGGAGCAAAAGTGCAACTTTTGAAGAATGAACTGAAAACTCATATTTTGTTCTAAAACAGTGTTTGGATGTGATAACAAGCTGTTTTATCATGTTTGTAAGGTTACACATGCATTTCCTAACAAGTAGGTAAGGCTTGCATTAAGGCGTTCAAAACAGCGTTTGCTGGCGTTGTAAGAGCTCTAAACAGTGTTTCTGAGCATAACTTGGAGCAAAAGTGCAACTTTTGAAGAATGAACTGAAAACTCATATTTTGTTCTAAAACAGTGTTTGGATGTGATAACAAGCTGTTTTATCATGTTTGTAAGGTTACACATGCATTTCCTAACAAGTAGGTAAGGCTTGCATTAAGGCGTTCAAAACAGCGTTTGCTGGCGCTGTAAGCGCTCTAAACAGTGTTTCTGAGCATAACTTGGAGCAAAAGTGCAACTTTTGAAGAATGAACTGAAAACTCATATTTTGTTCTAAAACAGTGTTTGGATGTGATAACAAGCTGTTTTATCATGTTTGTAATGTTACACATGCATTTCCAAACAAGTAGTAAGTCTTGTATTAAGGCGTTCAAAACAGCGTTTGCTGGCGCTGTAAGCGCTCTAAACAGTGTTTCTGAGCATAACTTGTGGCAAAAGTGCAACTTTTGAGGAATGAAAAGAAAACTCATATTTTGAATGAAAACAGTGTTTGGATGTGATAACAAGCTGTTTTATCATGTTTGTAATGTTACACATCCCATTTTCTAACAAGTAGTAAGTCTTGCATTAAGGCGTTCAAAACAGCGTTTGCTGGCGCTGTAAGCGCTCTAAAACAGTGTTTCTGAGCATAACTTGGAGCAAAAGTGCAACTTTTGAAGAATGAACTGAAAACTCATATTTTGTTCTAAAACAGTGTTTGGATGTGATAACAAGCTGTTTTAACATGTTTGTAAGGTTACACATGCATTTCCTAACAAGTAGGTAAGGCTTGCATTAAGGCGTTCAAAACAGCGTTTGCTGGCGTTGTAAGAGCTCTAAACAGTGTTTCTGAGCATAACTTGGAGCAAAAGTGCAACTTTTGAAGAATGAACTGAAAACTCATATTTTGTTCTAAAACAGTGTTTGGATGTGATAACAAGCTGTTTTATCATGTTTGTAATGTTACACATGCATTTCCAAACAAGTAGTAAGTCTTGTATTAAGGCGTTCAAAACAGCGTTTGCTGGCGCTGTAAGCGCTCTAAACAGTGTTTCTGAGCATAACTTGGAGCAAAAGTGCAACTTTTGAAGAATGAACTGAAAACTCATATTTTGTTCTAAAACAGTGTTTGGATGTGATAACAAGCTGTTTTATCATGTTTGTAAGGTTACACATGCATTTCCTAACAAGTAGGTAAGGCTTGCATTAAGGCGTTCAAAACAGCGTTTGCTGGCGTTGTAAGAGCTCTAAACAGTGTTTCTGAGCATAACTTGGAGCAAAAGTGCAACTTTTGAAGAATGAACTGAAAACTCATATTTTGTTCTAAAACAGTGTTTGGATGTGATAACAAGCTGTTTTATCATGTTTGTAAGGTTACACATGCATTTCCTAACAAGTAGGTAAGGCTTGCATTAAGGCGTTCAAAACAGCGTTTGCTGGCGTTGTAAGAGCTCTAAACAGTGTTTCTGAGCATAACTTGCAGCAAAAGTGCAACTTTTGAAGAATGAACTGAAAACTCATATTTTGTTCTAAAACAGTGTTTGGATGTGATAACAAGCTGTTTTATCATGTTTGTAAGGTTACACATGCATTTCCTAACAAGTAGGTAAGGCTTGCATTAAGGCGTTCAAAACAGCGTTTGCTGGCGCTGTAAGCGCTCTAAACAGTGTTTCTGAGCATAACTTGTGGCAAAAGTGCAACTTTTGAAGAATGAAAAGAAAACTCATATTTTGAATGAAAACAGTGTTTGGATGTGATAACAAGCTGTTTTATCATGTTTGTAATGTTACACATCCATTTTCTAACAAGTAGTAAGTCTTGCATTAAGGCGTTCAAAACAGCGTTTGCTGGCGCTGTAAGCGCTCTAAACAGTGTTTCTGAGCATAACTTGGAGCAAAAGTGCAACTTTTGAAGAATGAACTGAAAACTCATATTTTGTTCTAAAACAGTGTTTGGATGTGATAACAAGCTGTTTTATCATGTTTGTAATGTTACACATGCATTTCCTAACAAGTAGGTAAGGCTTGCATTAAGGCGTTCAAAACAGCGTTTGCTGGCGTTGTAAGAGCTCTAAACAGTGTTTCTGAGCATAACTTGGAGCAAAAGTGCACCTTTTGAAGAATGAACTGAAAACTCATATTTTGTTCTAAAACAGTGTTTGGATGTGATAACAAGCTGTTTTATCATGTTTGTAAGGTTACACATGCATTTCCTAACAAGTAGGTAAGGCTTGCATTAAGGCGTTCAAAACAGCGTTTGCTGGCGTTGTAAGAGCTCTAAACAGTGTTTCTGAGCATAACTTGCAGCAAAAGTGCAACTTTTGAAGAATGAACTGAAAACTCATATTTTGTTCTAAAACAGTGTTTGGATGTGATAACAAGCTGTTTTATCATGTTTGTAAGGTTACACATGCATTTCCTAACAAGTAGGTAAGGCTTGCATTAAGGCGTTCAAAACAGCGTTTGCTGGCGCTGTAAGCGCTCTAAACAGTGTTTCTGAGCATAACTTGTGGCAAAAGTGCAACTTTTGAGGAATGAAAAGAAAACTCATATTTTGAATGAAAACAGTGTTTGGATGTGATAACAAGCTGTTTTATCATGTTTGTAATGTTACACATCCATTTTCTAACAAGTAGTAAGTCTTGCATTAAGGCGTTCAAAACAGCGTTTGCTGGCGCTGTAAGCGCTCTAAACAGTGTTTCTGAGCATAACTTGGAGCAAAAGTGCAACTTTTGAAGAATGAACTGAAAACTCATATTTTGTTCTAAAACAGTGTTTGGATGTGATAACAAGCTGTTTTATCATGTTTGTAAGGTTACACATGCATTTCCTAACAAGTAGGTAAGGCTTGCATTAAGGCGTTCAAAACAGCGTTTGCTGGCGTTGTAAGAGCTCTAAACAGTGTTTCTGAGCATAACTTGGAGCAAAAGTGCAACTTTTGAAGAATGAACTGAAAACTCATATTTTGTTCTAAAACAGTGTTTGGATGTGATAACAAGCTGTTTTATCATGTTTGTAAGGTTACACATGCATTTCCTAACAAGTAGGTAAGGCTTGCATTAAGGCGTTCAAAACAGCGTTTGCTGGCGTTGTAAGAGCTCTAAACAGTGTTTCTGAGCATAACTTGGAGCAAAAGTGCAACTTTTGAAGAATGAACTGAAAACTCATATTTTGTTCTAAAACAGTGTTTGGATGTGATAACAAGCTGTTTTATCATGTTTGTAAGGTTACACATGCATTTCCTAACAAGTAGGTAAGGCTTGCATTAAGGCGTTCAAAACAGCGTTTGCTGGCGTTGTAAGAGCTCTAAACAGTGTTTCTGAGCATAACTTGCTTGCAGCAAAAGTGCAACTTTTGAAGAATGAACTGAAAACTCATATTTTGTTCTAAAACAGTGTTTGGATGTGATAACAAGCTGTTTTATCATGTTTGTAAGGTTACACATGCATTTCCTAACAAGTAGGTAAGGCTTGCATTAAGGCGTTCAAAACAGCGTTTGCTGGCGCTGTAAGCGCTCTAAACAGTGTTTCTGAGCATAACTTGTGGCAAAAGTGCAACTTTTGAAGAATGAAAAGAAAACTCATATTTTGAATGAAAACAGTGTTTGGATGTGATAACAAGCTGTTTTATCATGTTTGTAATGTTACACATCCATTTTCTAACAAGTAGTAAGTCTTGCATTAAGGCGTTCAAAACAGCGTTTGCTGGCGCTGTAAGCGCTCTAAACAGTGTTTCTGAGCATAACTTGGAGCAAAAGTGCAACTTTTGAAGAATGAACTGAAAACTCATATTTTGTTCTAAAACAGTGTTTGGATGTGATAAGCTGTTTTATCATGTTTGTAAGGTTACACATGCATTTCCTAACAAGTAGGTAAGGCTTGCATTAAGGCGTTCAAAACAGCGTTTGCTGGCGCTGTAAGCGCTCTAAACAGTGTTTCTGAGCATAACTTGCAGCAAAAGTGCAACTTTTGAAGAATGAACTGAAAACTCATATTTTGTTCTAAAACAGTGTTTGGATGTGATAACAAGCTGTTTTATCATGTTTGTAATGTTACACATGCATTTCCTAACAAGTAGGTAAGGCTTGCATTAAGGCGTTCAAAACAGCGTTTGCTGGCGCTGTAAGCGCTCTAAACAGTGTTTCTGAGCATAACTTGTGGCAAAAGTGCAACTTTTGAAGAATGAAAAGAAAACTCATATTTTGAATGAAAACAGTGTTTGGATGTGATAACAAGCTGTTTTATCATGTTTGTAATGTTACACATCCATTTTCTAACAAGTAGTAAGTCTTGCATTAAGGCGTTCAAAACAGCGTTTGCTGGCGCTGTAAGCGCTCTAAACAGTGTTTCTGAGCATAACTTGGAGCAAAAGTGCAACTTTTGAAGAATGAACTGAAAACTCATATTTTGTTCTAAAACAGTGTTTGGATGTGATAACAAGCTGTTTTATCATGTTTGTAAGGTTACACATGCATTTCCTAACAAGTAGGTAAGGCTTGCATTAAGGCGTTCAAAACAGCGTTTGCTGGCGTTGTAAGAGCTCTAAACAGTGTTTCTGAGCATAACTTGGAGCAAAAGTGCAACTTTTGAAGAATGAACTGAAAACTCATATTTTGTTCTAAAACAGTGTTTGGATGTGATAACAAGCTGTTTTATCATGTTTGTAAGGTTACACATGCATTTCCTAACAAGTAGGTAAGGCTTGCATTAAGGCGTTCAAAACAGCGTTTGCTGGCGCTGTAAGCGCTCTAAACAGTGTTTCTGAGCATAACTTGGAGCAAAAGTGCAACTTTTGAAGAATGAACTGAAAACTCATATTTTGTTCTAAAACAGTGTTTGGATGTGATAACAAGCTGTTTTATCATGTTTGTAATGTTACACATGCATTTCCAAACAAGTAGTAAGTCTTGTATTAAGGCGTTCAAAAAGCGTTTGCTGGCGCTGTAAGCGCTCTAAACAGTGTTTCTGAGCATAACTTGTGGCAAAAGTGCAACTTTTGAGGAATGAAAAGAAAACTCATATTTTGAATGAAAACAGTGTTTGGATGTGATAACAAGCTGTTTTATCATGTTTGTAATGTTACACATCCATTTTCTAACAAGTAGTAAGTCTTGCATTAAGGCGTTCAAAACAGCGTTTGCTGGCGCTGTAAGCGCTCTAAACAGTGTTTCTGAGCATAACTTGGAGCAAAAGTGCAACTTTTGAAGAATGAACTGAAAACTCATATTTTGTTCTAAAACAGTGTTTGGATGTGATAACAAGCTGTTTTAACATGTTTGTAAGGTTACACATGCATTTCCTAACAAGTAGGTAAGGCTTGCATTAAGGCGTTCAAAACAGCGTTTGCTGGCGTTGTAAGAGCTCTAAACAGTGTTTCTGAGCATAACTTGGAGCAAAAGTGCAACTTTTGAAGAATGAACTGAAAACTCATATTTTGTTCTAAAACAGTGTTTGGATGTGATAACAAGCTGTTTTTATCATGTTTGTAATGTTACACATGCATTTCCAAACAAGTAGTAAGTCTTGTATTAAGGCGTTCAAAACAGCGTTTGCTGGCGCTGTAAGCGCTCTAAACAGTGTTTCTGAGCATAACTTGGAGCAAAAGTGCAACTTTTGAAGAATGAACTGAAAACTCATATTTTGTTCTAAAACAGTGTTTGGATGTGATAACAAGCTGTTTTATCATGTTTGTAAGGTTACACATGCATTTCCTAACAAGTAGGTAAGGCTTGCATTAAGGCGTTCAAAACAGCGTTTGCTGGCGTTGTAAGAGCTCTAAACAGTGTTTCTGAGCATAACTTGGAGCAAAAGTGCAACTTTTGAAGAATGAACTGAAAACTCATATTTTGTTCTAAAACAGTGTTTGGATGTGATAACAAGCTGTTTTATCATGTTTGTAAGGTTACACATGCATTTCCTAACAAGTAGGTAAGGCTTGCATTAAGGCGTTCAAAACAGCGTTTGCTGGCGTTGTAAGAGCTCTAAACAGTGTTTCTGAGCATAACTTGCAGCAAAAGTGCAACTTTTGAAGAATGATCTGAAAACTCATATTTTGTTCTAAAACAGTGTTTGGATGTGATAACAAGCTGTTTTATCATGTTTGTAAGGTTACACATGCATTTCCTAACAAGTAGGTAAGGCTTGCATTAAGGCGTTCAAAACAGCGTTTGCTGGCGCTGTAAGCGCTCTAAACAGTGTTTCTGAGCATAACTTGTGGCAAAAGTGCAACTTTTGAAGAATGAAAAGAAAACTCATATTTTGAATGAAAACAGTGTTTGGATGTGATAACAAGCTGTTTTATCATGTTTGTAATGTTACACATCCATTTTCTAACAAGTAGTAAGTCTTGCATTAAGGCGTTCAAAACAGCGTTTGCTGGCGCTGTAAGCGCTCTAAACAGTGTTTCTGAGCATAACTTGGAGCAAAAGTGCAACTTTTGAAGAATGAACTGAAAAACTCATATTTTGTTCTAAAACAGTGTTTGGATGTGATAACAAGCTGTTTTATCATGTTTGTAAGGTTACACATGCATTTCCTAACAAGTAGGTAAGGCTTGCATTAAGGCGTTCAAAACAGCGTTTGCTGGCGTTGTAAGAGCTCTAAACAGTGTTTCTGAGCATAACTTGCAGCAAAAGTGCAACTTTTGAAGAATGAACTGAAAACTCATATTTTGTTCTAAAACAGTGTTTGGATGTGATAACAAGCTGTTTTATCATGTTTGTAAGGTTACACATGCATTTCCTAACAAGTAGGTAAGGCTTGCATTAAGGCGTTCAAAACAGCGTTTGCTGGCGCTGTAAGCGCTCTAAACAGTGTTTCTGAGCATAACTTGTGGCAAAAGTGCAACTTTTGAGGAATGAAAAGAAAACTCATATTTTGAATGAAAACAGTGTTTGGATGTGATAACAAGCTGTTTTATCATGTTTGTAATGTTACACATCCATTTTCTAACAAGTAGTAAGTCTTGCATTAAGGCGTTCAAAACAGCGTTTGCTGGCGCTGTAAGCGCTCTAAACAGTGTTTCTGAGCATAACTTGGAGCAAAAGTGCAACTTTTGAAGAATGAACTGAAAACTCATATTTTGTTCTAAAACAGTGTTTGGATGTGATAACAAGCTGTTTTATCATGTTTGTAAGGTTACACATGCATTTCCTAACAAGTAGGTAAGGCTTGCATTAAGGCGTTCAAAACAGCGTTTGCTGGCGTTGTAAGAGCTCTAAACAGTGTTTCTGAGCATAACTTGGAGCAAAAGTGCAACTTTTGAAGAATGAACTGAAAACTCATATTTTGTTCTAAAACAGTGTTTGGATGTGATAACAAGCTGTTTTATCATGTTTGTAAGGTTACACATGCATTTCCTAACAAGTAGGTAAGGCTTGCATTAAGGCGTTCAAAACAGCGTTTTGCTGGCGCTGTAAGCGCTCTAAACAGTGTTTCTGAGCATAACTTGGAGCAAAAGTGCAACTTTTGAAGAATGAACTGAAAACTCATATTTTGTTCTAAAACAGTGTTTGGATGTGATAACAAGCTGTTTTATCATGTTTGTAATGTTACACATGCATTTCCAAACAAGTAGTAAGTCTTGTATTAAGGCGTTCAAAACAGCGTTTGCTGGCGCTGTAAGTGCTCTAAACAGTGTTTCTGAGCATAACTTGTGGCAAAAGTGCAACTTTTGAGGAATGAAAAGAAAACTCATATTTTGAATGAAAACAGTGTTTGGATGTGATAACAAGCTGTTTTATCATGTTTGTAATGTTACACATCCATTTTCTAACAAGTAGTAAGTCTTGCATTAAGGCGTTCAAAACAGCGTTTGCTGGCGCTGTAAGCGCTCTAAACAGTGTTTCTGAGCATAACTTGGAGCAAAAGTGCAACTTTTGAAGAATGAACTGAAAACTCATATTTTGTTCTAAAACAGTGTTTGGATGTGATAACAAGCTGTTTTATCATGTTTGTAAGGTTACACATGCATTTCCTAACAAGTAGGTAAGGCTTGCATTAAGGCGTTCAAAACAGCGTTTGCTGGCGCTGTAAGCGCTCTAAACAGTGTTTCTGAGCATAACTTGGAGCAAAAGTGCAACTTTTGAAGAATGAACTGAAAACTCATATTTTGTTCTAAAACAGTGTTTGGATGTGATAACAAGCTGTTTTATCATGTTTGTAATGTTACACATCCATTTTCTAACAAGTAGTAAGTCTTGCATTAAGGCGTTCAAAACAGCGTTTGCTGGCGCTGTAAGCGCTCTAAACAGTGTTTCTGAGCATAACTTGGAGCAAAAGTGCAACTTTTGAAGAATGAACTGAAAACTCATATTTTGTTCTAAAACAGTGTTTGGATGTGATAACAAGCTGTTT
This sequence comes from Brachyhypopomus gauderio, assembly GCF_052324685.1. Classification (NCBI taxonomy): domain Eukaryota; kingdom Metazoa; phylum Chordata; class Actinopteri; order Gymnotiformes; family Hypopomidae; genus Brachyhypopomus; species Brachyhypopomus gauderio. The sequence goes on from NW_027507453.1 coordinate 19,759, forward strand.
TATCATGTTTGTAATGTTACACATCCATTTTCTAACAAGTAGTAAGTCTTGTTCTAAAAACAGTGTTTCTGAGCATAACTTGTGGCAAAAGTGCAACTTTTGAGGAATGAAAAGAAAACTCATATTTTGAATGAAAACAGTGTTTGGATGTGATAACAAGCTGTTTTATCATGTTTGTAATGTTACACATCCATTTTCTAACAAGTAGTAAGTCTTGCATTAAGGCGTTCAAAACAGCGTTTGCTGGCGCTGTAAGCGCTCTAAACAGTGTTTCTGAGCATAACTTGGAGCAAAAGTGCAACTTTTGAAGAATGAACTGAAAACTCATATTTTGTTCTAAAACAGTGTTTGGATGTGATAACAAGCTGTTTTAACATGTTTGTAAGGTTACACATGCATTTCCTAACAAGTAGGTAAGGCTTGCATTAAGGCGTTCAAAACAGCGTTTGCTGGCGTTTGTAAGAGCTCTAAACAGTGTTTCTGAGCATAACTTGTGGCAAAAGTGCAACTTTTGAAGAATGAAAAGAAAACTCATATTTTGAATGAAAACAGTGTTTGGATGTGATAACAAGCTGTTTTATCATGTTTGTAATGTTACACATCCATTTTCTAACAAGTAGTAAGTCTTGCATTAAGGCGTTCAAAACAGCGTTTGCTGGCGCTGTAAGCGCTCTAAACAGTGTTTCTGAGCATAACTTGGAGCAAAAGTGCAACTTTTGAAGAATGAACTGAAAACTCATATTTTGTTCTAAAACAGTGTTTGGATGTGATAACAAGCTGTTTTATCATGTTTGTAATGTTACACATGCATTTCCAAACAAGTAGTAAGTCTTGTATTAAGGCGTTCAAAACAGCGTTTGCTGGCGCTGTAAGCGCTCTAAACAGTGTTTCTGAGCATAACTTGGAGCAAAAGTGCAACTTTTGAAGAATGAACTGAAAACTCATATTTTGTTCTAAAACAGTGTTTGGATGTGATAACAAGCTGTTTTATCATGTTTGTAAGGTTACACATGCATTTCCTAACAAGTAGGTAAGGCTTGCATTAAGGCGTTCAAAACAGCGTTTGCTGGCGTTGTAAGAGCTCTAAACAGTGTTTCTGAGCAAAACTTGGAGCAAAAGTGCAACTTTTGAAGAATGAACTGAAAACTCATATTTTGTTCTAAAACAGTGTTTGGATGTGATAACAAGCTGTTTTATCATGTTTGTAAGGTTACACATGCATTTCCTAACAAGTAGGTAAGGCTTGCATTAAGGCGTTCAAAACAGCGTTTGCTGGCGTTGTAAGAGCTCTAAACAGTGTTTCTGAGCATAACTTGCAGCAAAAGTGCAACTTTTGAAGAATGAACTGAAAACTCATATTTTGTTCTAAAACAGTGTTTGGATGTGATAACAAGCTGTTTTATCATGTTTGTAAGGTTACACATGCATTTCCTAACAAGTAGGTAAGGCTTGCATTAAGGCGTTCAAAACAGCGTTTGCTGGCGCTGTAAGCGCTCTAAACAGTGTTTCTGAGCATAACTTGTGGCAAAAGTGCAACTTTTGAAGAATGAAAAGAAAACTCATATTTTGAATGAAAACAGTGTTTGGATGTGATAACAAGCTGTTTTATCATGTTTGTAATGTTACACATCCATTTTCTAACAAGTAGTAAGTCTTGCATTAAGGCGTTCAAAACAGCGTTTGCTGGCGCTGTAAGCGCTCTAAACAGTGTTTCTGAGCATAACTTGGAGCAAAAGTGCAACTTTTGAAGAATGAACTGAAAACTCATATTTTGTTCTAAAACAGTGTTTGGATGTGATAACAAGCTGTTTTATCATGTTTGTAATGTTACACATGCATTTCCTAACAAGTAGGTAAGGCTTGCATTAAGGCGTTCAAAACAGCGTTTGCTGGCGTTGTAAGAGCTCTAAACAGTGTTTCTGAGCATAACTTGGAGCAAAAGTGCAACTTTTGAAGAATGAACTGAAAACTCATATTTTGTTCTAAAACAGTGTTTGGATGTGATAACAAGCTGTTTTATCATGTTTGTAAGGTTACACATGCATTTCCTAACAAGTAGGTAAGGCTTGCATTAAGGCGTTCAAAACAGCGTTTGCTGGCGTTGTAAGAGCTCTAAACAGTGTTTCTGAGCATAACTTGCAGCAAAAGTGCAACTTTTGAAGAATGAACTGAAAACTCATATTTTGTTCTAAAACAGTGTTTGGATGTGATAACAAGCTGTTTTATCATGTTTGTAAGGTTACACATGCATTTCCTAACAAGTAGGTAAGGCTTGCATTAAGGCGTTCAAAACAGCGTTTGCTGGCGCTGTAAGCGCTCTAAACAGTGTTTCTGAGCATAACTTGTGGCAAAAGTGCAACTTTTGAGGAATGAAAAGAAAACTCATATTTTGAATGAAAACAGTGTTTGGATGTGATAACAAGCTGTTTTATCATGTTTGTAATGTTACACATCCATTTTCTAACAAGTAGTAAGTCTTGCATTAAGGCGTTCAAAACAGCGTTTGCTGGCGCTGTAAGCGCTCTAAACAGTGTTTCTGAGCATAACTTGGAGCAAAAGTGCAACTTTTGAAGAATGAACTGAAAACTCATATTTTGTTCTAAAACAGTGTTTGGATGTGATAACAAGCTGTTTTATCATGTTTGTAAGGTTACACATGCATTTCCTAACAAGTAGGTAAGGCTTGCATTAAGGCGTTCAAAACAGCGTTTGCTGGCGTTGTAAGAGCTCTAAACAGTGTTTCTGAGCATAACTTGGAGCAAAAGTGCAACTTTTGAAGAATGAACTGAAAACTCATATTTTGTTCTAAAACAGTGTTTGGATGTGATAACAAGCTGTTTTATCATGTTTGTAAGGTTACACATGCATTTCCTAACAAGTAGGTAAGGCTTGCATTAAGGCGTTCAAAACAGCGTTTGCTGGCGCTGTAAGCGCTCTAAACAGTGTTTCTGAGCATAACTTGGAGCAAAAGTGCAACTTTTGAAGAATGAACTGAAAACTCATATTTTGTTCTAAAACAGTGTTTGGATGTGATAACAAGCTGTTTTATCATGTTTGTAATGTTACACATGCATTTCCAAACAAGTAGTAAGTCTTGTATTAAGGCGTTCAAAACAGCGTTTGCTGGCGCTGTAAGCGCTCTAAACAGTGTTTCTGAGCATAACTTGTGGCAAAAGTGCAACTTTTGAGGAATGAAAAGAAAACTCATATTTTGAATGAAAACAGTGTTTGGATGTGATAACAAGCTGTTTTATCATGTTTGTAATGTTACACATCCATTTTCTAACAAGTAGTAAGTCTTGCATTAAGGCGTTCAAACAGCGTTTGCTGGCGCTGTAAGCGCTCTAAACAGTGTTTCTGAGCATAACTTGGAGCAAAAGTGCAACTTTTGAAGAATGAACTGAAAACTCATATTTTGTTCTAAAACAGTGTTTGGATGTGATAACAAGCTGTTTTATCATGTTTGTAACGTTACACATCCATTTTCTAACAAGTAGTAAGTCTTGCATTAAGGCGTTCAAAACAGCGTTTGCTGGCGCTGTAAGCGCTCTAAACAGTGTTTCTGAGCATAACTTGGAGCAAAAGTGCAACTTTTGAAGAATGAACTGAAAACTCATATTTTGTTCTAAAACAGTGTTTGGATGTGATAACAAGCTGTTTTATCATGTTTGTAATGTTACACATCCATTTTCTAACAAGTAGTAAGTCTTGCATTAAGGCGTTCAAAACAGCGTTTGCTGGCGCTGTAAGCGCTCTAAACAGTGTTTCTGAGCATAACTTGGAGCAAAAGTGCAACTTTTGAAGAATGAACTGAAAACTCATATTTTGTTCTAAAACAGTGTTTGGATGTGATAACAAGCTGTTTTATCATGTTTGTAAGGTTACACATGCATTTCCTAACAAGTAGGTAAGGCTTGCATTAAGGCGTTCAAAACAGCGTTTGCTGGCGTTGTAAGAGCTCTAAACAGTGTTTCTGAGCATAACTTGCAGCAAAAGTGCAACTTTTGAAGAATGAACTGAAAACTCATATTTTGTTCTAAAACAGTGTTTGGATGTGATAACAAGCTGTTTTATCATGTTTGTAAGGTTACACATGCATTTCCTAACAAGTAAGTAAGGCTTGCATTAAGGCGTTCAAAACAGCGTTTGCTGGCGTTGTAAGAGCTCTAAACAGTGTTTCTGAGCATAACTTGTGGCAAAAGTGCAACTTTTGAAGAATGAAAAGAAAACTCATATTTTGAATGAAAACAGTGTTTGGATGTGATAACAAGCTGTTTTATCATGTTTGTAATGTTACACATCCATTTTCTAACAAGTAGTAAGTCTTGCATTAAGGCGTTCAAAACAGCGTTTGCTGGCGCTGTAAGCGCTCTAAACAGTGTTTCTGAGCATAACTTGGAGCAAAAGTGCAACTTTTGAAGAATGAACTGAAAACTCATATTTTGTTCTAAAACAGTGTTTGGATGTGATAACAAGCTGTTTTATCATGTTTGTAAGGTTACACATGCATTTCCTAACAAGTAGGTAAGGCTTGCATTAAGGCGTTCAAAACAGCGTTTGCTGGCGTTGTAAGAGCTCTAAACAGTGTTTCTGAGCATAACTTGGAGCAAAAGTGCAACTTTTGAAGAATGAACTGAAAACTCATATTTTGTTCTAAAACAGTGTTTGGATGTGATAACAAGCTGTTTTATCATGTTTGTAAGGTTACACATGCATTTCCTAACAAGTAGGTAAGGCTTGCATTAAGGCGTTCAAAACAGCGTTTGCTGGCGTTGTAAGAGCTCTAAACAGTGTTTCTGAGCATAACTTGCAGCAAAAGTGCAACTTTTGAAGAATGAACTGAAAACTCATATTTTGTTCTAAAACAGTGTTTGGATGTGATAACAAGCTGTTTTATCATGTTTGTAAGGTTACACATGCATTTCCTAACAAGTAGGTAAGGCTTGCATTAAGGCGTTCAAAACAGCGTTTGCTGGCGCTGTAAGCGCTCTAAACAGTGTTTCTGAGCATAACTTGTGGCAAAAGTGCAACTTTTGAAGAATGAAAAGAAAACTCATATTTTGAATGAAAACAGTGTTTGGATGTGATAACAAGCTGTTTTATCATGTTTGTAATGTTACACATCCATTTTCTAACAAGTAGTAAGTCTTGCATTAAGGCGTTCAAAACAGCGTTTGCTGGCGCTGTAAGCGCTCTAAACAGTGTTTCTGAGCATAACTTGGAGCAAAAGTGCAACTTTTGAAGAATGAACTGAAAACTCATATTTTGTTCTAAAACAGTGTTTGGATGTGATAACAAGCTGTTTTATCATGTTTGTAATGTTACACATGCATTTCCTAACAAGTAGGTAAGGCTTGCATTAAGGCGTTCAAAAACAGCGTTTGCTGGCGTTGTAAGAGCTCTAAACAGTGTTTCTGAGCATAACTTGGAGCAAAAGTGCAACTTTTGAAGAATGAACTGAAAACTCATATTTTGTTCTAAAACAGTGTTTGGATGTGATAACAAGCTGTTTTATCATGTTTGTAAGGTTACACATGCATTTCCTAACAAGTAGGTAAGGCTTGCATTAAGGCGTTCAAAACAGCGTTTGCTGGCGTTGTAAGAGCTCTAAACAGTGTTTCTGAGCATAACTTGCAGCAAAAGTGCAACTTTTGAAGAATGAACTGAAAACTCATATTTTGTTCTAAAACAGTGTTTGGATGTGATAACAAGCTGTTTTATCATGTTTGTAAGGTTACACATGCATTTCCTAACAAGTAGGTAAGGCTTGCATTAAGGCGTTCAAAACAGCGTTTGCTGGCGCTGTAAGCGCTCTAAACAGTGTTTCTGAGCAATGTGGGTAGTCTTGTGGCAAAAGTGCAACTTTTGAGGAATGAAAAGAAAACTCATATTTTGAATGAAAACAGTGTTTGGATGTGATAACAAGCTGTTTTATCATGTTTGTAATGTTACACATCCATTTTCTAACAAGTAGTAAGTCTTGCATTAAGGCGTTCAAAACAGCGTTTGCTGGCGCTGTAAGCGCTCTAAACAGTGTTTCTGAGCATAACTTGGAGCAAAAGTGCAACTTTTGAAGAATGAACTGAAAACTCATATTTTGTTCTAAAACAGTGTTTGGATGTGATAACAAGCTGTTTTATCATGTTTGTAAGGTTACACATGCATTTCCTAACAAGTAGGTAAGGCTTGCATTAAGGCGTTCAAAACAGCGTTTGCTGGCGTTGTAAGAGCTCTAAACAGTGTTTCTGAGCATAACTTGGAGCAAAAGTGCAACTTTTGAAGAATGAACTGAAAACTCATATTTTGTTCTAAAACAGTGTTTGGATGTGATAACAAGCTGTTTTATCATGTTTGTAAGGTTACACATGCATTTCCTAACAAGTAGGTAAGGCTTGCATTAAGGCGTTCAAAACAGCGTTTGCTGGCGCTGTAAGCGCTCTAAACAGTGTTTCTGAGCATAACTTGGAGCAAAAGTGCAACTTTTGAAGAATGAACTGAAAACTCATATTTTGTTCTAAAACAGTGTTTGGATGTGATAACAAGCTGTTTTATCATGTTTGTAATGTTACACATGCATTTCCAAACAAGTAGTAAGTCTTGTATTAAGGCGTTCAAAACAGCGTTTGCTGGCGCTGTAAGCGCTCTAAACAGTGTTTCTGAGCATAACTTGTGGCAAAAGTGCAACTTTTGAGGAATGAAAAGAAAACTCATATTTTGAATGAAAACAGTGTTTGGATGTGATAACAAGCTGTTTTATCATGTTTGTAATGTTACACATCCATTTTCTAACAAGTAGTAAGTCTTGCATTAAGGCGTTCAAAACAGCGTTTGCTGGCGCTGTAAGCGCTCTAAACAGTGTTTCTGAGCATAACTTGGAGCAAAAGTGCAACTTTTGAAGAATGAACTGAAAACTCATATTTTGTTCTAAAACAGTGTTTGGATGTGATAACAAGCTGTTTTATCATGTTTGTAACGTTACACATCCATTTTCTAACAAGTAGTAAGTCTTGCATTAAGGCGTTCAAAACAGCGTTTGCTGGCGCTGTAAGCGCTCTAAACAGTGTTTCTGAGCATAACTTGGAGCAAAAGTGCAACTTTTGAAGAATGAACTGAAAACTCATATTTTGTTCTAAAACAGTGTTTGGATGTGATAACAAGCTGTTTTATCATGTTTGTAATGTTACACATCCATTTTCTAACAAGTAGTAAGTCTTGCATTAAGGCGTTCAAAACAGCGTTTGCTGGCGCTGTAAGCGCTCTAAACAGTGTTTCTGAGCATAACTTGGAGCAAAAGTGCAACTTTTGAAGAATGAACTGAAAACTCATATTTTGTTCTAAAACAGTGTTTGGATGTGATAACAAGCTGTTTTATCATGTTTGTAAGGTTACACATGCATTTCCTAACAAGTAGGTAAGGCTTGCATTAAGGCGTTCAAAACAGCGTTTGCTGGCGTTGTAAGAGCTCTAAACAGTGTTTCTGAGCATAACTTGCAGCAAAAGTGCAACTTTTGAAGAATGAACTGAAAACTCATATTTTGTTCTAAAACAGTGTTTGGATGTGATAACAAGCTGTTTTATCATGTTTGTAAGGTTACACATGCATTTCCTAACAAGTAAGTAAGGCTTGCATTAAGGCGTTCAAAACAGCGTTTGCTGGCGTTGTAAGAGCTCTAAACAGTGTTTCTGAGCATAACTTGTGGCAAAAGTGCAACTTTTGAAGAATGAAAAGAAAACTCATATTTTGAATGAAAACAGTGTTTGGATGTGATAACAAGCTGTTTTATCATGTTTGTAATGTTACACATCCATTTTCTAACAAGTAGTAAGTCTTGCATTAAGGCGTTCAAAACAGCGTTTGCTGGCGCTGTAAGCGCTCTAAACAGTGTTTCTGAGCATAACTTGGAGCAAAAGTGCAACTTTTGAAGAATGAACTGAAAACTCATATTTTGTTCTAAAACAGTGTTTGGATGTGATAACAAGCTGTTTTATCATGTTTGTAAGGTTACACATGCATTTCCTAACAAGTAGGTAAGGCTTGCATTAAGGCGTTCAAAACAGCGTTTGCTGGCGTTGTAAGAGCTCTAAACAGTGTTTCTGAGCATAACTTGGAGCAAAAGTGCAACTTTTGAAGAATGAACTGAAAACTCATATTTTGTTCTAAAACAGTGTTTGGATGTGATAACAAGCTGTTTTATCATGTTTGTAAGGTTACACATGCATTTCCTAACAAGTAGGTAAGGCTTGCATTAAGGCGTTCAAAACAGCGTTTGCTGGCGTTGTAAGAGCTCTAAACAGTGTTTCTGAGCATAACTTGCAGCAAAAGTGCAACTTTTGAAGAATGAACTGAAAACTCATATTTTGTTCTAAAACAGTGTTTGGATGTGATAACAAGCTGTTTTATCATGTTTGTAAGGTTACACATGCATTTCCTAACAAGTAGGTAAGGCTTGCATTAAGGCGTTCAAAACAGCGTTTGCTGGCGCTGTAAGCGCTCTAAACAGTGTTTCTGAGCATAACTTGTGGCAAAAGTGCAACTTTTGAGGAATGAAAAGAAAACTCATATTTTGAATGAAAACAGTGTTTGGATGTGATAACAAGCTGTTTTATCATGTTTGTAATGTTACACATCCATTTTCTAACAAGTAGTAAGTCTTGCATTAAGGCGTTCAAAACAGCGTTTGCTGGCGCTGTAAGCGCTCTAAACAGTGTTTCTGAGCATAACTTGGAGCAAAAGTGCAACTTTTGAAGAATGAACTGAAAACTCATATTTTGTTCTAAAACAGTGTTTGGATGTGATAACAAGCTGTTTTATCATGTTTGTAATGTTACACATCCATTTTCTAACAAGTAGTAAGTCTTGCATTAAGGCGTTCAAAACAGCGTTTGCTGGCGCTGTAAGCGCTCTAAACAGTGTTTCTGAGCATAACTTGGAGCAAAAGTGCAACTTTTGAAGAATGAACTGAAAACTCATATTTTGTTCTAAAACAGTGTTTGGATGTGATAACAAGCTGTTTTAACATGTTTGTAAGGTTACACATGCATTTCCTAACAAGTAGGTAAGGCTTGCATTAAGGCGTTCAAAACAGCGTTTGCTGGCGTTGTAAGAGCTCTAAACAGTGTTTCTGAGCATAACTTGTGGCAAAAGTGCAACTTTTGAAGAATGAAAAGAAAACTCATATTTTGAATGAAAACAGTGTTTGGATGTGATAACAAGCTGTTTTATCATGTTTGTAATGTTACACATCCATTTTCTAACAAGTAGTAAGTCTTGCATTAAGGCGTTCAAAACAGCGTTTGCTGGCGCTGTAAGCGCTCTAAACAGTGTTTCTGAGCATAACTTGGAGCAAAAGTGCAACTTTTGAAGAATGAACTGAAAACTCATATTTTGTTCTAAAACAGTGTTTGGATGTGATAACAAGCTGTTTTTATCATGTTTGTAATGTTACACATGCATTTCCAAACAAGTAGTAAGTCTTGTATTAAGGCGTTCAAAACAGCGTTTGCTGGCGCTGTAAGCGCTCTAAACAGTGTTTCTGAGCATAACTTGTGGCAAAAGTGCAACTTTTGAGGAATGAAAAGAAAACTCATATTTTGAATGAAAACAGTGTTTGGATGTGATAACAAGCTGTTTTATCATGTTTGTAATGTTACACATCCATTTTCTAACAAGTAGTAAGTCTTGCATTAAGGCGTTCAAAACAGCGTTTGCTGGCGCTGTAAGCGCTCTAAACAGTGTTTCTGAGCATAACTTGGAGCAAAAGTGCAACTTTTGAAGAATGAACTGAAAACTCATATTTTGTTCTAAAACAGTGTTTGGATGTGATAACAAGCTGTTTTATCATGTTTGTAAGGTTACACATGCATTTCCTAACAAGTAGGTAAGGCTTGCATTAAGGCGTTCAAAACAGCGTTTGCTGGCGTTGTAAGAGCTCTAAACAGTGTTTCTGAGCATAACTTGGAGCAAAAGTGCAACTTTTGAAGAATGAACTGAAAACTCATATTTTGTTCTAAAACAGTGTTTGGATGTGATAACAAGCTGTTTTATCATGTTTGTAAGGTTACACATGCATTTCCTAACAAGTAGGTAAGGCTTGCATTAAGGCGTTCAAAACAGCGTTTGCTGGCGCTGTAAGCGCTCTAAACAGTGTTTCTGAGCATAACTTGGAGCAAAAGTGCAACTTTTGAAGAATGAACTGAAAACTCATATTTTGTTCTAAAACAGTGTTTGGATGTGATAACAAGCTGTTTTATCATGTTTGTAATGTTACACATGCATTTCCAAACAAGTAGTAAGTCTTGTATTAAGGCGTTCAAAACAGCGTTTGCTGGCGCTGTAAGCGCTCTAAACAGTGTTTCTGAGCATAACTTGTGGCAAAAGTGCAACTTTTGAGGAATGAAAAGAAAACTCATATTTTGAATGAAAACAGTGTTTGGATGTGATAACAAGCTGTTTTATCATGTTTGTAATGTTACACATCCATTTTCTAACAAGTAGTAAGTCTTGCATTAAGGCGTTCAAAACAGCGTTTGCTGGCGCTGTAAGCGCTCTAAACAGTGTTTCTGAGCATAACTTGGAGCAAAAGTGCAACTTTTGAAGAATGAACTGAAAACTCATATTTTGTTCTAAAACAGTGTTTGGATGTGATAACAAGCTGTTTTAACATGTTTGTAAGGTTACACATGCATTTCCTAACAAGTAGGTAAGGCTTGCATTAAGGCGTTCAAAACAGCGTTTGCTGGCGTTGTAAGAGCTCTAAACAGTGTTTCTGAGCATAACTTGTGGCAAAAGTGCAACTTTTGAAGAATGAAAAGAAAACTCATATTTTGAATGAAAACAGTGTTTGGATGTGATAACAAGCTGTTTTATCATGTTTGTAATGTTACACATCCATTTTCTAACAAGTAGTAAGTCTTGCATTAAGGCGTTCAAAACAGCGTTTGCTGGCGCTGTAAGCGCTCTAAACAGTGTTTCTGAGCATAACTTGGAGCAAAAGTGCAACTTTTGAAGAATGAACTGAAAACTCATATTTTTGTTCTAAAACAGTGTTTGGATGTGATAACAAGCTGTTTTATCATGTTTGTAATGTTACACATGCATTTCCAAACAAGTAGTAAGTCTTGTATTAAGGCGTTCAAAACAGCGTTTGCTGGCGCTGTAAGCGCTCTAAACAGTGTTTCTGAGCATAACTTGGAGCAAAAGTGCAACTTTTGAAGAATGAACTGAAAACTCATATTTTGTTCTAAAACAGTGTTTGGATGTGATAACAAGCTGTTTTATCATGTTTGTAATGTTACACATCCATTTTCTAACAAGTAGTAAGTCTTGCATTAAGGCGTTCAAAACAGCGTTTGCTGGCGCTGTAAGCGCTCTAAACAGTGTTTCTGAGCATAACTTGGAGCAAAAGTGCAACTTTTGAAGAATGAACTGAAAACTCATATTTTGTTCTAAAACAGTGTTTGGATGTGATAACAAGCTGTTTTATCATGTTTGTAAGGTTACACATGCATTTCCTAACAAGTAGGTAAGGCTTGCATTAAGGCGTTCAAAACAGCGTTTGCTGGCGTTGTAAGAGCTCTAAACAGTGTTTCTGAGCATAACTTGGAGCAAAAGTGCAACTTTGAAGAATGAACTGAAAACTCATATTTTGTTCTAAAACAGTGTTTGGATGTGATAACAAGCTGTTTTATCATGTTTGTAAGGTTACACATGCATTTCCTAACAAGTAGGTAAGGCTTGCATTAAGGCGTTCAAAACAGCGTTTGCTGGCGTTGTAAGAGCTCTAAACAGTGTTTCTGAGCATAACTTGCAGCAAAAGTGCAACTTTTGAAGAATGAACTGAAAACTCATATTTTGTTCTAAAACAGTGTTTGGATGTGATAACAAGCTGTTTTATCATGTTTGTAAGGTTACACATGCATTTCCTAACAAGTAGGTAAGGCTTGCATTAAGGCGTTCAAAACAGCGTTTGCTGGCGCTGTAAGCGCTCTAAACAGTGTTTCTGAGCATAACTTGTGGCAAAAGTGCAACTTTTGAGGAATGAAAAGAAAACTCATATTTTGAATGAAAACAGTGTTTGGATGTGATAACAAGCTGTTTTATCATGTTTGTAATGTTACACATCCATTTTCTAACAAGTAGTAAGTCTTGCATTAAGGCGTTCAAAACAGCGTTTGCTGGCGCTGTAAGCGCTCTAAACAGTGTTTCTGAGCATAACTTGGAGCAAAAGTGCAACTTTTGAAGAATGAACTGAAAACTCATATTTTGTTCTAAAACAGTGTTTGGATGTGATAACAAGCTGTTTTAACATGTTTGTAAGGTTACACATGCATTTCCTAACAAGTAGGTAAGGCTTGCATTAAGGCGTTCAAAACAGCGTTTGCTGGCGTTGTAAGAGCTCTAAACAGTGTTTCTGAGCATAACTTGTGGCAAAAGTGCAACTTTTGAAGAATGAAAAGAAAACTCATATTTTGAATGAAAACAGTGTTTGGATGTGATAACAAGCTGTTTTATCATGTTTGTAATGTTACACATCCATTTTCTAACAAGTAGTAAGTCTTGCATTAAGGCGTTCAAAACAGCGTTTGCTGGCGCTGTAAGCGCTCTAAACAGTGTTTCTGAGCATAACTTGGAGCAAAAGTGCAACTTTTGAAGAATGAACTGAAAACTCATATTTTGTTCTAAAACAGTGTTTGGATGTGATAACAAGCTGTTTTATCATGTTTGTAATGTTACACATGCATTTCCAAACAAGTAGTAAGTCTTGTATTAAGGCGTTCAAAACAGCGTTTGCTGGCGCTGTAAGCGCTCTAAACAGTGTTTCTGAGCATAACTTGTGGCAAAAGTGCAACTTTTGAGGAATGAAAAGAAAACTCATATTTTGAATGAAAACAGTGTTTGGATGTGATAACAAGCTGTTTTATCATGTTTGTAATGTTACACATCCATTTTCTAACAAGTAGTAAGTCTTGCATTAAGGCGTTCAAAACAGCGTTTGCTGGCGCTGTAAGCGCTCTAAACAGTGTTTCTGAGCATAACTTGGAGCAAAAGTGCAACTTTTGAAGAATGAACTGAAAACTCATATTTTGTTCTAAAACAGTGTTTGGATGTGATAACAAGCTGTTTTATCATGTTTGTAAGGTTACACATGCATTTCCTAACAAGTAGGTAAGGCTTGCATTAAGGCGTTCAAAACAGCGTTTGCTGGCGTTGTAAGAGCTCTAAACAGTGTTTCTGAGCATAACTTGCAGCAAAAGTGCAACTTTTGAAGAATGAACTGAAAACTCATATTTTGTTCTAAAACAGTGTTTGGATGTGATAACAAGCTGTTTTATCATGTTTGTAAGGTTACACATGCATTTCCTAACAAGTAAGTAAGGCTTGCATTAAGGCGTTCAAAACAGCGTTTGCTGGCGTTGTAAGAGCTCTAAACAGTGTTTCTGAGCATAACTTGTGGCAAAAGTGCAACTTTTGAAGAATGAAAAGAAAACTCATATTTTGAATGAAAACAGTGTTTGGATGTGATAACAAGCTGTTTTATCATGTTTGTAATGTTACACATCCATTTTCTAACAAGTAGTAAGTCTTGCATTAAGGCGTTCAAAACAGCGTTTGCTGGCGCTGTAAGCGCTCTAAACAGTGTTTCTGAGCATAACTTGGAGCAAAAGTGCAACTTTTGAAGAATGAACTGAAAACTCATATTTTGTTCTAAAACAGTGTTTGGATGTGATAACAAGCTGTTTTATCATGTTTGTAAGGTTACACATGCATTTCCTAACAAGTAGGTAAGGCTTGCATTAAGGCGTTCAAAACAGCGTTTGCTGGCGTTGTAAGAGCTCTAAACAGTGTTTCTGAGCATAACTTGGAGCAAAAGTGCAACTTTTGAAGAATGAACTGAAAACTCATATTTTGTTCTAAAACAGTGTTTGGATGTGATAACAAGCTGTTTTATCATGTTTGTAAGGTTACACATGCATTTCCTAACAAGTAGGTAAGGCTTGCATTAAGGCGTTCAAAACAGCGTTTGCTGGCGTTGTAAGAGCTCTAAACAGTGTTTCTGAGCATAACTTGCAGCAAAAGTGCAACTTTTGAAGAATGAACTGAAAACTCATATTTTGTTCTAAAACAGTGTTTGGATGTGATAACAAGCTGTTTTATCATGTTTGTAAGGTTACACATGCATTTCCTAACAAGTAGGTAAGGCTTGCATTAAGGCGTTCAAAACAGCGTTTGCTGGCGCTGTAAGCGCTCTAAACAGTGTTTCTGAGCATAACTTGTGGCAAAAGTGCAACTTTTGAGGAATGAAAAGAAAACTCATATTTTGAATGAAAACAGTGTTTGGATGTGATAACAAGCTGTTTTATCATGTTTGTAATGTTACACATCCATTTTCTAACAAGTAGTAAGTCTTGCATTAAGGCGTTCAAAACAGCGTTTGCTGGCGCTGTAAGCGCTCTAAACAGTGTTTCTGAGCATAACTTGGAGCAAAAGTGCAACTTTTGAAGAATGAACTGAAAACTCATATTTTGTTCTAAAACAGTGTTTGGATGTGATAACAAGCTGTTTTATCATGTTTGTAATGTTACACATCCATTTTCTAACAAGTAGTAAGTCTTGCATTAAGGCGTTCAAAACAGCGTTTGCTGGCGCTGTAAGCGCTCTAAACAGTGTTTCTGAGCATAACTTGGAGCAAAAGTGCAACTTTTGAAGAATGAACTGAAAACTCATATTTTGTTCTAAAACAGTGTTTGGATGTGATAACAAGCTGTTTTAACATGTTTGTAAGGTTACACATGCATTTCCTAACAAGTAGGTAAGGCTTGCATTAAGGCGTTCAAAACAGCGTTTGCTGGCGTTGTAAGAGCTCTAAACAGTGTTTCTGAGCATAACTTGTGGCAAAAGTGCAACTTTTGAAGAATGAAAAGAAAACTCATATTTTGAATGAAAACAGTGTTTGGATGTGATAACAAGCTGTTTTATCATGTTTGTAATGTTACACATCCATTTTCTAACAAGTAGTAAGTCTTGCATTAAGGCGTTCAAAACAGCGTTTGCTGGCGCTGTAAGCGCTCTAAACAGTGTTTCTGAGCATAACTTGGAGCAAAAGTGCAACTTTTGAAGAATGAACTGAAAACTCATATTTTGTTCTAAAACAGTGTTTGGATGTGATAACAAGCTGTTTTATCATGTTTGTAATGTTACACATGCATTTCCAAACAAGTAGTAAGTCTTGTATTAAGGCGTTCAAAACAGCGTTTGCTGGCGCTGTAAGCGCTCTAAACAGTGTTTCTGAGCATAACTTGTGGCAAAAGTGCAACTTTTGAGGAATGAAAAGAAAACTCATATTTTGAATGAAAACAGTGTTTGGATGTGATAACAAGCTGTTTTATCATGTTTGTAATGTTACACATCCATTTTCTAACAAGTAGTAAGTCTTGCATTAAGGCGTTCAAAACAGCGTTTGCTCGCGCTGTAAGCGCTCTAAACAGTGTTTCTGAGCATAACTTGGAGCAAAAGTGCAACTTTTGAAGAATGAACTGAAAACTCATATTTTGTTCTAAAACAGTGTTTGGATGTGATAACAAGCTGTTTTATCATGTTTGTAAGGTTACACATGCATTTCCTAACAAGTAGGTAAGGCTTGCATTAAGGCGTTCAAAACAGCGTTTGCTGGCGTTGTAAGAGCTCTAAACAGTGTTTCTGAGCATAACTTGGAGCAAAAGTGCAACTTTTGAAGAATGAACTGAAAACTCATATTTTGTTCTAAAACAGTGTTTGGATGTGATAACAAGCTGTTTTATCATGTTTGTAAGGTTACACATGCATTTCCTAACAAGTAGGTAAGGCTTGCATTAAGGCGTTCAAAACAGCGTTTGCTGGCGCTGTAAGCGCTCTAAACAGTGTTTCTGAGCATAACTTGGAGCAAAAGTGCAACTTTTGAAGAATGAACTGAAAACTCATATTTTGTTCTAAAACAGTGTTTGGATGTGATAACAAGCTGTTTTATCATGTTTGTAATGTTACACATGCATTTCCAAACAAGTAGTAAGTCTTGTATTAAGGCGTTCAAAACAGCGTTTGCTGGCGCTGTAAGCGCTCTAAACAGTGTTTCTGAGCATAACTTGTGGCAAAAGTGCAACTTTTGAGGAATGAAAAGAAAACTCATATTTTGAATGAAAACAGTGTTTGGATGTGATAACAAGCTGTTTTATCATGTTTGTAATGTTACACATCCATTTTCTAACAAGTAGTAAGTCTTGCATTAAGGCGTTCAAAACAGCGTTTGCTGGCGCTGTAAGCGCTCTAAACAGTGTTTCTGAGCATAACTTGGAGCAAAAGTGCAACTTTTGAAGAATGAACTGAAAACTCATATTTTGTTCTAAAACAGTGTTTGGATGTGATAACAAGCTGTTTTAACATGTTTGTAAGGTTACACATGCATTTCCTAACAAGTAGGTAAGGCTTGCATTAAGGCGTTCAAAACAGCGTTTGCTGGCGTTGTAAGAGCTCTAAACAGTGTTTCTGAGCATAACTTGTGGCAAAAGTGCAACTTTTGAAGAATGAAAAGAAAACTCATATTTTGAATGAAAACAGTGTTTGGATGTGATAACAAGCTGTTTTATCATGTTTGTAAGGTTACACATCCATTTTCTAACAAGTAGTAAGTCTTGCATTAAGGCGTTCAAAACAGCGTTTGCTGGCGCTGTAAGCGCTCTAAACAGTGTTTCTGAGCATAACTTGGAGCAAAAGTGCAACTTTTGAAGAATGAACTGAAAACTCATATTTTGTTCTAAAACAGTGTTTGGATGTGATAACAAGCTGTTTTATCATGTTTGTAATGTTACACATGCATTTCCAAACAAGTAGTAAGTCTTGTATTAAGGCGTTCAAAACAGCGTTTGCTGGCGCTGTAAGCGCTCTAAACAGTGTTTCTGAGCATAACTTGGAGCAAAAGTGCAACTTTTGAAGAATGAACTGAAAACTCATATTTTGTTCTAAAACAGTGTTTGGATGTGATAACAAGCTGTTTTATCATGTTTGTAAGGTTACACATGCATTTCCTAACAAGTAGGTAAGGCTTGCATTAAGGCGTTCAAAACAGCGTTTGCTGGCGTTGTAAGAGCTCTAAACAGTGTTTCTGAGCATAACTTGGAGCAAAAGTGCAACTTTTGAAGAATGAACTGAAAACTCATATTTTGTTCTAAAACAGTGTTTGGATGTGATAACAAGCTGTTTTATCATGTTTGTAAGGTTACACATGCATTTCCTAACAAGTAGGTAAGGCTTGCATTAAGGCGTTCAAAACAGCGTTTGCTGGCGTTGTAAGAGCTCTAAACAGTGTTTCTGAGCATAACTTGCAGCAAAAGTGCAACTTTTGAAGAATGAACTGAAAACTCATATTTTGTTCTAAAACAGTGTTTGGATGTGATAACAAGCTGTTTTATCATGTTTGTAAGGTTACACATGCATTTCCTAACAAGTAGGTAAGGCTTGCATTAAGGCGTTCAAAACAGCGTTTGCTGGCGCTGTAAGCGCTCTAAACAGTGTTTCTGAGCATAACTTGTGGCAAAAGTGCAACTTTTGAAGAATGAAAAGAAAACTCATATTTTGAATGAAAACAGTGTTTGGATGTGATAACAAGCTGTTTTATCATGTTTGTAATGTTACACATCCATTTTCTAACAAGTAGTAAGTCTTGCATTAAGGCGTTCAAAACAGCGTTTGCTGGCGCTGTAAGCGCTCTAAACAGTGTTTCTGAGCATAACTTGGAGCAAAAGTGCAACTTTTGAAGAATGAACTGAAAACTCATATTTTGTTCTAAAACAGTGTTTGGATGTGATAACAAGCTGTTTTATCATGTTTGTAAGGTTACACATGCATTTCCTAACAAGTAGGTAAGGCTTGCATTAAGGCGTTCAAAACAGCGTTTGCTGGCGTTGTAAGAGCTCTAAACAGTGTTTCTGAGCATAACTTGGAGCAAAAGTGCAACTTTTGAAGAATGAACTGAAAACTCATATTTTGTTCTAAAACAGTGTTTGGATGTGATAACAAGCTGTTTTATCATGTTTGTAAGGTTACACATGCATTTCCTAACAAGTAGGTAAGGCTTGCATTAAGGCGTTCAAAACAGCGTTTGCTGGCGTTGTAAGAGCTCTAAACAGTGTTTCTGAGCATAACTTGCAGCAAAAGTGCAACTTTTGAAGAATGAACTGAAAACTCATATTTTGTTCTAAAACAGTGTTTGGATGTGATAACAAGCTGTTTTATCATGTTTGTAAGGTTACACATGCATTTCCTAACAAGTAGGTAAGGCTTGCATTAAGGCGTTCAAAACAGCGTTTGCTGGCGCTGTAAGCGCTCTAAACAGTGTTTCTGAGCATAACTTGTGGCAAAAGTGCAACTTTTGAGGAATGAAAAGAAAACTCATATTTTGAATGAAAACAGTGTTTGGATGTGATAACAAGCTGTTTTATCATGTTTGTAATGTTACACATCCATTTTCTAACAAGTAGTAAGTCTTGCATTAAGGCGTTCAAAACAGCGTTTGCTGGCGCTGTAAGCGCTCTAAACAGTGTTTCTGAGCATAACTTGGAGCAAAAGTGCAACTTTTGAAGAATGAACTGAAAACTCATATTTTGTTCTAAAACAGTGTTTGGATGTGATAACAAGCTGTTTTAACATGTTTGTAAGGTTACACATGCATTTCCTAACAAGTAGGTAAGGCTTGCATTAAGGCGTTCAAAACAGCGTTTGCTGGCGTTGTAAGAGCTCTAAACAGTGTTTCTGAGCATAACTTGTGGCAAAAGTGCAACTTTTGAAGAATGAAAAGAAAACTCATATTTTGAATGAAAACAGTGTTTGGATG
>NW_027507454.1:5000-17500 GCF_052324685.1 Brachyhypopomus gauderio
TTGGTCGGCATGAATTAATGAATGAAATGCCTACTATGGATGTCTAAAAATAAGCCTACAGTGTGTAGCGGGGTCAAAGAACACTTTGGTCAGCATGAATTAATGAATGAAATGCCTACTATGGATGTCTAAAATACTTTTCATTTAAAAGACAAAGTCCCATAATCAATCAACCAGGCCTATAAGCCTACAGTGTGTAGCGGGGTCAAAGAACACTTTGGTCGGCATGAATTAATGAATGAAATGCCTACTATGGATGTCTAAAAATAAGCCTACAGTGTGTAGCGGGGTCAAAGAACACTTTGGTCAGCATGAATTAATGAATGAAATGCCTACTATGGATGTCTAAAATACTTTTCATTTAAAAGACAAAGTCCCATAATCAATCAACCAGGCCTATAAGCCTACAGTGTGTAGCGGGGTCAAAGAACACTTTGGTCGGCATGAATTAATGAATGAAATGCCTCCTTTGGAAGTCCAAAATAATGTTAAAAATAATTTCCAAGTGCCATAATTATCCACAGGTTGGCTCTTCCAGTCCTATAAGCCTGCTTTGTGTGGCCAGGCAAAGGATCAGATAGCTTGGGGCCAGATTTAAACAGAAAAGGCAGTTTGTGGAGCAAAGACATAATTTTGAATGGGGAGAAAAAAGGAAAACGGTGGAGTAATGCTGCCATCTTTTGGGTAAAAAATGTCGGTGCGCCTATAATTTAAAAGTGGGTTTTCTGGATGTTTTAAAAGACCCAGGGCTATCATCCTGCTGTGTGTAGCGGGCTCAGAGTTCACTTTGGTCGGCATGAATTAATGAATGAAATGCCTCCTCTGGATGTCTGAAATAATTTTCATTTAAATGACAAAGTCCCACTTTTAATCAACCTGGCCTATAAGCCTACATTGTGTAGCGGGCTCAGAGTTCACTTTGGTCGGCATGAATTAATGAATGAAATGCCTCCTCTGGATGTCTAAAATAGTTTTCATTTAAAAGACAAAGTCCCACTTTTAATCAACCAGGCCTATAAGCCTACAGTGTGTAGCGGGGTCAAAGAACACTTTGGTCAGCATGAATTAATGAATTAAATGCCTCCTCTGGATGTCTAAAATAATTTTCATTTAAAAGACAAAGTCCCATAATCAATCAACAAGGCCTATAAGCCTACATTGTGTAGCGGGCTCAGAGTTCACTTTGGTCGGCATGAATTAATGAATGAAATGCCTCCTCTGGATGTCAAAAATAATTTTCATTTAAATGACAAAGTCCCACTTTTAATCAACCAGGCCTATAAGCCTGCTTTGTGTGGCCGGGCAAAGGATCAGATAGCTTGGGGACAGATTTAAACAGAAAAGGCAGTTTGTGGAGCTCAGTAATAATTTTGAATGGGGAAAAAAAGGGAAAACGGTGGAGTAATGCTGCCATCTTTTGGGTAAAAAATGTCGGTGCGCCTATAATTTAAAAGTGGGTTTTCTGGATGTTTTAAAAGACCCAGGGCTATCACTCTAGTGTGTGTGGCGGGCTCAGAGTATGCCTAAAGTGGGGTAACTATTTTAAACATTTTACTAATTTCTGGATGTATTAAATCATCCATGTGTCTCATCCTACTGTGTATGGCGGGCTCAGAGTATGCCTAAAGTGGGGGTAACTATTTTAAACATTTTACTAATTTCTGGATGTATTAAATCATCCATGTGTCTCATCCTACTGTGTATGGCGGGCTCAGAGTATGCCTAAAGTGGGGTAACTATTTTAAACATTTTACTAATTTCTGGATGTATTAAATCATCCATGTGTCTCACTCTAGTGTGTGTGGCGGGCTCAGAGTATGCCTAAAGTGGGGTAACTATTTTAAACATTTTACTAATTTCTGGATGTATTAAATCATCCATGTGTCTCACTCTAGTGTGTGTGGCGGGCTCAGAGTATGCCTAAAGTGGGGTAACTATTTTAAACATTTTACTAATTTCTGGATGTATTAAATCATCCATGTGTCTCATCCTAGTGTGTGTGGCGGGCTCAGAGTATGCCTAAAGTGGGGTAACTATTTTAAACATTTTACTAATTTCTGGATGTATTAAATCATCCATGTGTCTCATCCTACTGTGTGTGGCGGGCTCTTAGTGCTCATTCTTAGGCTATGTATTTTATACATTTTACTAATTTATGGAGGAAAAAAAAGACCCAGCATTTTGCATTCAAATGTGCAGGGCGCACCGGCGTTTAAAGTCCAAAAGATGGCAGCATTACTCCACCATAGTAATTATTTTCCTCCTTAAAGCTGTATACCATATGTTTCTGGAGGAATTAAATTCAGGCCTATAAGCCTGCTGTGTGTGGCTGGCTTTTAGTGCACATTCTTAGGCTATGTATTTAATACAGAATAAGGATTTTCTGGATGTATTAAATCATCCAGGGCTCTCATCCTACTGTGTGTGGCCGGCTCTTAGTGCACATTCTTAGGCAATGTATTTTATACAGAATGATGATTTTCTGGATGTTTTAAATCATCCAGGGCTCTCATCCTACTGTGTGTGGCCGGCTCTTAGTGCACCTTTTTAGGCAATGTATTTTATACAGAATGATGATTTTCTGGATGTATTAAATCATCCAGGGCTCTCATCCTACTGTGTGTGGCCGGCTCTTAGTGCACCTTTTTAGGCTATGTATTTTATACAGAATAATGATTTTATGGATGTATTAAATCATCCATGTGTCTCATCCTACTGTGTGTGGCGGGCTCAGAGTGTGCTTAAATAGGGTAACTATTTTATACATTTTACTAATTTATGGAGGTTAAAAAAAGACCCAGCATTTTGCATTCAAATGTGCAGGGCGCACCGGCATTTAAAGTCCAAAAGATGGCAGCATTACTCCACCGTAGTAATTATTTTCCTCCTTAAAGCTGTATACCATATGTTTCTGGAGGAATTAAATTCAGGCCTATAAGCCTGCTGTGTGTAGCGGGGTCATAGTAGGCTTTTATTGGGTAACTGTTTTATACAGAATAAAGATTTCTGGGTGTTTAAAAAAGACCCATGCCTATAAGCCTGCTGTGTGTAGCGGGGTCAGAGTTCACATTCCTTGGGCATGAATTATGAATGAAATGCCCCCTCTGGATGTCCTAAATAATTTTAATTTAAATGACAAAGTCCCATAATTGGTTGGCCTATAAGCCTACTGTGTGTAGTGGGTTTCAGAGTACACTTTGGTCGGCATTGCAGCTTTCAAATATCACATTGCAGATTTCAAATTGTCTTTCTGCAAGAGTCTCCAAAGTTGCAATGTGCAAGTATTTCGGCAACCGGCGCTAATTGAGGGTTAGGCGAGGTTGAAATATTTCAAAGTCCGAGGATATACCAGCAGCATAGACACTTAGAAAAAAATAGAGGCCTTTTTAAATTAAATATACCAGAGGCATAGACACTTAGAAAAAAATAGAGGCCTTTTTAAATTAAATATACCAGAGGCATAGACACTTAGAAAAAAATAGAGGCCTTTTTAAATTAAATATACCAGAGGCATAGACACTTAGAAAAAAATAGAGGCCTTTTTAAATTAAATATACCAGAGGCATAGACACTTAGAAAAAAATAGAGGCCTTTTTAAATTAAATATACCAGAGGCATAGACACTTAGAATAAAATAGAGGCCTTTTTAAATTAAATATACCAGAGGCATAGACACTTAGACTAAAAAAGAGGCCTTTTTAAATTAAATATACCAGAGGCATAGACACTTAGACTAAAATAGAGGCCTTTTTAAATTAAATATACCAGAGGCATAGACACTTAGACTAAAATAGAGGCCTTTTTAAATTAAATATACCAGAGGCATAGACACTTAGAATAAAATAGAGGCCTTTTTAAATTAAATATACCAGAGGCATAGACACTTAGAATAAAATAGAGGCCTTTTTAAATTAAATATACCAGAGGCATAGACACTTAGACTAAAATAGAGGCCTTTTTAAATTAAATATACCAGAGGCATAGACACTTAGAATAAAATAGAGGCCTTTTTAAATTAAATATACCAGAGGCATAGACACTTAGAATAAAATAGAGGCCTTTTTAAATTAAATATACCAGAGGCATAGACACTTAGACTAAAAAAGAGGCCTTTTTAAATTAAATATACCAGAGTTCCTTAAAAAGCCATGGCAACAGGTGAGACCAATCATTGCTGATTGCGTGGGCTGAGAACGTACCGGCATAATTGAAAAGAATCAGCAACAGGTGAGACCAATCATTGCTGATTGCGTGGGCTGAGAACGTACCGGCATAATTGAAAAGGCCATTTTAAATAAAATATACCAGTAGAAAAGACACTTTGAGTAAAAAAGGCCATTTTAAATAAAATATACCATGGCCAAATGAACTTAGAATAAAAGAGGAGAGTTTAGTTTAAATTATACCATGGTTAAATGCTGTTAGAAAAAAAGTGCACAGTTTAATCTTATTTGGAAGGCGCATTGACTCTTAAAGTCCACAAGATGTCACCGGTACTCCATCGTTTTTTTTCTGTTATACCATATGTACGTGCCACTGGGTGGACCCTCCAGACACCTCAGCCTAGTTGAAGTGTCCGATGAAGGTGCACTCATCTGGGCATGAGGTAAAGTTATTATACCAACATCATGTGGAGGTTTTCAAGTCAGAATTTGCACAAAGTCCATAAATATACCAGAAGCATGGAGTTTTATGAGTGAATTAGTCTATGTCCCTTACTTTGTTAGACCATACACAAGATATTTTCTTCAGGAAATGCACAGAGTCCAATGCTATAACATTGCCAGGTGGTGGCTTTAAGGGAAAAAAGCATAAAAGTGTCCGAAAAACATGCTCTTTAGCTCGGGTACAGCCCCAGGATCAAGAAAAATTGTCAGTTTTTTTTTCTATCTTGCTTAGAAATAGGTGTAAATTGACTCTGAAGTGTCATATCAGGCAATGCACAGAGTCCTTAAATATACCAGTAGCATGAGGTTTTTGTTGGAAATTAGTCTATTTCCCTTCCTGAGTTATACCTTATACAAGTAGTAATCTTCAGGCAATGCACAGAGTCCTTAAATTTACCAGTAGCATGAGGTTTTTGTTGGAAATTAGTCTATTTCCCTTCCTGAGTTAGACCATATACAAGTAGTAATCTTCAGGCAATGCACAGAGTCCTTAAATATACCAGCAGCAGGTGGTGGCTTTTAGTGAAAAAAGCATAAAAGTGTCCAAAAAACATGCTCTTTAGCTCAGGTACATCCCAGGATCAAGAAAAATTGTCAGTTTTTTTCTCTATCTTGCTTAGAAATAGGTGTAAATCCAGTCTGAAGTGTCTGATCAGAAAATGCACTAAGTCCATTTTTTCTGTTATACCATACGCATTTGCCACTGGGTGGCTCCTCCAGACACATCTGTCCACTTGGAGTGTCCAATGAAGGTGCACTCATCTGGGCATGAGGGTAAAGTTATTATACCAACATCATGTGGAGGTTTTCAAGTCAGAATTTGCACAAAGTCCATAAATATACCAGAAGCATGGAGTTTTATGAGTGAATTAGTCTATGTCCCTTACTTTGTTAGACCATACACAAGATATTTTCTTCAGGAAATGCACAGAGTCCAATGCTATAACATTGCCAGGTGGTGGCTTTAAGGGAAAAAAGCATAAAAGTGTCCGAAAAACATGCTCTTTAGCTCGGGTACATCCCCAGGATCAAGAAAAATTGTCAGTTTTTTTTTCTATCTTGCTTAGAAATAGGTGTAAATTGACTCTGAAGTGTCATATCAGGCAATGCACAGAGTCCTTAAATATACCAGTAGCATGAGGTTTTTGTTGGAAATTAGTCTATTTCCCTTCCTGAGTTATACCTTATACAAGTAGTAATCTTCAGGCAATGCACAGAGTCCTTAAATTTACCAGTAGCATGAGGTTTTTGTTGGAAATTAGTCTATTTCCCTTCCTGAGTTAGACCATATACAAGTAGTAATCTTCAGAATATGCACAAAGTCCATAAATATACCAGCAGCACGAAGTTTTCAAGTGGAAAATATTCTATGTCGCTTCATTTGGTATACCATAGGCGTCAGTTTTCGGCGAAAATAATTCTATGTCGATAAAAATGTTATACCATACGTATGATTTTGTGTTCAAAAATCGCACTATGTTCCAATTTTGACCAAGGGGTGGATCATCCAGAGGCCTCGATCCTCTGACAGTGCCCGCCGAATGTGCACCCAGACGGACATGCATCTCATTCCCCCTGTCTGGATGATTTTATGAATGGGTGATATGCAAACACCTACCATCAGGTATATAGGGGAGAGGGTCTTCTGAAAGCCACATATATGGTATACCATAAATGAAGACAAGGATTATGGCGCACGCTTTGCCCGACCAAAGGTCACTCCCTGGGCATTTTAGAGGATTTGAGAGGCCTCTTTATGGATCTCACAAATGATCCATGCATGGAATTTTGCACACTTTATCCGAATAAAGTGCACTTTTGGGCTTATGAGAGTAGGTTGGTATGCCTCTCTCTGGATGTGAGGAAGGATCCAGGAATAAAGGCATGTAATGCCACACAATTTATCCGACTAAATGACACTCTTGGGCTTATGAGAGAGGATGAGGGGCCTCTCTGTGGATGTCAGAAAGGCTCCATGCATGAAAGCATGTAATGTCACACACTTTATCCGATTAAAGTGTACATGTTGGGCTTATGATTAAGCATGAGGGCCCTATGTGTGGATGTCAGAAAGGCTCCATGCATGAAAGCATGTAATGTCACACACTTTATCCGATTAAAGTGTACATGTTGGGCTTATGATTAAGCATGAGGGCCCTATATGTGGATGTCAGAAAGGTTCCAGGCTTAAAGGCATGTAATGTCACACACTTTATCCGATTAAAGTGCACATTTGGGCTTATGATTAAGCATGAGGGCCCTATGTGTGGATGTCAGAAAGGCTCCATGCATGAAAGCATGTAATGCCACACACTTTATCCGATTAAAGTGTACATGTTGGGCTTATGATTAAGCATGAGGGCCCTATATGTGGATGTCAGAAAGGTTCCAGGCTTAAAGGCATGTAATGTCACACACTTTATCCGATTAAAGTGCACATTTGGGCTTATGATTAAGCATGAGGGCCCTATGTGTGGATGTCAGAAAGGCTCCATGCATGAAAGCATGTAATGCCACACACTTTATCCGATTAAAGTGTACATGTTGGGCTTATGATTAAGCATGAGGGCCCTATATGTGGATGTCAGAAAGGTTCCAGGCTTAAAGGCATGTAATGTCACACACTTTATCCGATTAAAGTGCACATTTGGGCTTATGATTAAGCATGAGGGCCCTATGTGTGGATGTCAGAAAGGCTCCATGCATGAAAGCATGTAATGCCACACACTTTATCCGATTAAAGTGCACATTTGGGCTTATGATTAAGCATGAGGGCCCTATGTGTGGATGTCAGAAAGGCTCCATGCATGAAAGCATGTAATGTCACACACTTTATCCGATTAAAGTGTACATGTTGGGCTTATGAGAGTAGGTTGGTATGCCTCTCTCTGGATGTGAGGAAGGATCCAGGAATAAAGGCATGTAATGCCACACAATTTATCCGACTAAATGACACTCTTGGGCTTATGAGAGAGGATGAGGGGCCTCTCTGTGGATGTCAGAAAGGCTCCATGCATGAAAGCATGTAATGTCACACACTTTATCCGATTAAAGTGCACATTTGGGCTTATGATTAAGCATGAGGGCCCTATGTGTGGATGTCAGAAAGGCTCCATGCATGAAAGCATGTAATGTCACACACTTTATCCGATTAAAGTGTACATGTTGGGCTTATGATTAAGCATGAGGGCCCTATGTGTGGATGTCAGAAAGGCTCCATGCATGAAAGCATGTAATGTCACACACTTTATCCGATTAAAGTGTACATGTTGGGCTTATGATTAAGCATGAGGGCCCTATATGTGGATGTCAGAAAGGTTCCAGGCTTAAAGGCATGTAATGTCACACACTTTATCCGATTAAAGTGTACATGTTGGGCTTATGATTAAGCATGAGGGCCCTATGTGTGGATGTCAGAAAGGCTCCATGCATGAAAGCATGTAATGTCACACACTTTATCCGATTAAAGTGTACATGTTGGGCTTATGATTAAGCATGAGGGCCCTATATGTGGATGTCAGAAAGGTTCCAGGCTTAAAGGCATGTAATGTCACACACTTTATCCGATTAAAGTGCACATTTGGGCTTATGATTAAGCATGAGGGCCCTATGTGTGGATGTCAGAAAGGCTCCATGCATGAAAGCATGTAATGCCACACACTTTATCCGATTAAAGTGTACATGTTGGGCTTATGATTAAGCATGAGGGCCCTATATGTGGATGTCAGAAAGGTTCCAGGCTTAAAGGCATGTAATGTCACACACTTTATCCGATTAAAGTGCACATTTGGGCTTATGATTAAGCATGAGGGCCCTATGTGTGGATGTCAGAAAGGCTCCATGCATGAAAGCATGTAATGCCACACACTTTATCCGATTAAAGTGTACATGTTGGGCTTATGATTAAGCATGAGGGCCCTATATGTGGATGTCAGAAAGGTTCCAGGCTTAAAGGCATGTAATGTCACACACTTTATCCGATTAAAGTGCACATTTGGGCTTATGATTAAGCATGAGGGCCCTATGTGTGGATGTCAGAAAGGCTCCATGCATGAAAGCATGTAATGCCACACACTTTATCCGATTAAAGTGCACATTTGGGCTTATGATTAAGCATGAGGGCCCTATGTGTGGATGTCAGAAAGGCTCCATGCATGAAAGCATGTAATGTCACACACTTTATCCGATTAAAGTGTACATGTTGGGCTTATGAGAGTAGGTTGGTATGCCTCTCTCTGGATGTGAGGAAGGATCCAGGAATAAAGGCATGTAATGCCACACAATTTATCCGACTAAATGACACTCTTGGGCTTATGAGAGAGGATGAGGGGCCTCTCTGTGGATGTCAGAAAGGCTCCATGCATGAAAGCATGTAATGTCACACACTTTATCCGAATAAAGTGCACATTTGGGCTTATGATTAAGCATGAGGGCCCTATGTGTGGATGTCAGAAAGGCTCCATGCATGAAAGCATGTAATGTCACACACTTTATCCGATTAAAGTGTACATGTTGGGCTTATGATTAAGCATGAGGGCCCTATGTGTGGATGTCAGAAAGGCTCCATGCATGAAAGCATGTAATGTCACACACTTTATCCGATTAAAGTGTACATGTTGGGCTTATGATTAAGCATGAGGGCCCTATATGTGGATGTCAGAAAGGTTCCAGGCTTAAAGGCATGTAATGTCACACACTTTATCCGATTAAAGTGTACATGTTGGGCTTATGATTAAGCATGAGGGCCCTATGTGTGGATGTCAGAAAGGCTCCATGCATGAAAGCATGTAATGTCACACACTTTATCCGATTAAAGTGTACATGTTGGGCTTATGATTAAGCATGAGGGCCCTATATGTGGATGTCAGAAAGGTTCCAGGCTTAAAGGCATGTAATGCCACACACTTTATCCGTTTAAAGTGCACGCTTCGGCTTAAGAGAGGAGTTGAGAGGCCTCTCCCTGGAAGTCACAGATGATCCAGGCCTGCAATGGCAGACACTATATCACTTTATCCGAGTAAGAGGCTCCCTCTGAGCAAAGTAGGGGGGGAGTGAGGCCCCCCCCGGAGGTCTGAAAAGATCCAGGCCTTTAAATGACACGGGCTGTGCCCGAGCAAAGTGCCCACGCTGGGCAAGGGTGGAGGCGTGATGCTCCCCCTTATGGAGGTCGTCCTACCTCCATCCTCACGTAATGTATTTCGACCTGTGCGTATCCGGAGGGTGCTATGCGCAAGCCCGGAAGATGCTGGTTTCGGCTGGCCTTACCGGATCCAATGGTATAGCACCTAGGTGCGCTCTAAGGCCGTAAACCCCCCCCATGTGTTTGAGAATGGTAGGTGTTATACCATTGCCACGAACCACTTATTGAATCAGCCATGCCCTTTCGGCAATCGAGTCTCAGAGGTGTGTCCGAGGGAAGATTTGCCTTGGCGGGCATGGCTGTCTGGCATCTCCCCGACCCTGGAGGAATGCGCTAACGGTGTAATGCAAACACCTACCAGCAGGTATATAGGGGAGCATGCTTTCTGAGCCTTATATGATTGTACCATAATAAGGATCAGAAGAAAGGCAGTGCGTTAAGGTGAACTAGCCCGACTCTAATGCACCTTGACGGCTTAAGGGGAGGGATAAGTGACCCCTGCTGATGGAGGTCAAAGACATCCGTGTCTCTCAGGCCTTCGAACCACTGCTTGCGCCCGACCGAAATGCCACTGCTGGGCATGGGTGTAAGAGTGGTGACCCCCCTTATGGAGGTCTGTCCAACCTCCAGCCTGCATGCTCCACCTCGGCCTGTGCGTATCCGGAGGGTGCTGTGCGCAAGCCCGGAAGATGCTGGTTTCGGCTGGCCTTACCGGATCCAATGGCACAGTACCTAGGTGCGCTCTAAGACCGTTATCCGAACCCAAGTCCGCCAGGGGTTTTTCAGTTATACCAGTAGCATCGACCATCACTTTGATCAGCCAGGCCTTTTCGGGGGTTGAGCGTCCGAGGTGTGTCCGAGGGAAGATTTGCCTTGGCGGGCATGGCTGGCGAGTACCTCCCCGGCCGTGGAGGAAAACGCATACGGTGCATTGCAAACACCTACCAGCAGGTATATAGGAGAGCATGTCTCTTGAGTTCATCCTAACCTTATAATGGTTATCCCATTCATAAGGCCTGGATGCAAGGCGGTGCGTGAAGGTAACATTAGCCTGACTCTAACACTTTCACCGGTTAGGGGTGGAGTGGTGACCCCCCTAACACTGGAGGTCTCGCCGACCTCCAGGCACCAGCCTCACATGCTCTACCTCGGCCTGTGCGTATCCGGAGGGTGCTGTGCGCAAGCCCGGAAGATGCTGGTTTCGGCTGGCCTTACCGGATCCAATGGCACAGTACCTAGGTGCGCTCTAAGACCGTTATCCGAACCCAAGTCCGCCAGGGGTTTTTCAGTTATACCAGTAGCGTCGACCATCACTTGGTTCAGCCAGGCCTTTTCAGGGGTCGAGCGTCCGAGGTGTGTCCGAGGGAAGATTTGCCTTGGCGGGCATGGCTGGCGAGAACCTCCCCGGCCGTGGAGGAAAACGCGTACGGTGGATTGCAAAAACCTACCAGCAGGTTTTTAGGGAGAGCGTCAATCTCGAGGGCGTTCGGAGCTCTCCCGATCTATTGGCATACGATGCCCGCCAGGGGTTAGGCTCTCGGGCTACCACTTAAGGTTTCTCCCTGTCATTATAAGAGAGACACACGGTCAAACCAATGCGCAATGTACAATGAGGTGTGAGCTCATATCCTATATATTGCTCAGAGCCACAACCTCGGTGCGACATACCTAGGTACAGGAATAGGGCGAGAGGTGGATGCGCTCCTTCAGGACGGGTAGGTCGGCAGCCTCTCGGGTATGATCGTTCACCAACGAAAGCTGTACAAAAGAGGTGACTGCGCTCATTGAGGACGGCAGCCTCGACATGACATACCTATCAAAAACTCTCCCATGAGGTGTGTGCGCTCCTTCAGGATGGGAGGTCGGCAGCCTCGGTATGATCATGATGACCGAGACACAGGCCTTGGGTTGGGCCTAGGGTTGAAACCTTCTGTGCCGCCCGGGTAGTTCCTCCCCAAACCAGCGGGCATGCCTCTATGGGGAGGCCTCGGTCTGAAAAGACACGATCCTCACCCGGAACCGTCTGAGGGAAGCGTTGAAGGCCGGTCTGTCTACACAGGTGTCCGCTATCGGCGTCCATGGTGTACGGGTGAGAGCCAGCAGTGGATCGGGTTAGTTCAACACATGCTTGGCCTCACCCCGCCTGGTCACGGAATCACTCATTTCTCGGTTACGTCCCACAGTAGCGCGCAGCGCGTGCTGGGAGCTGACGAGGGCTCTCTCCCCCACGCTGACGGCGCACCCCTGCTGCACCGATGGTGGGCGTCCGGTACCGAGGTGGGCCCCTGACCCTGCCCGGGGGATGGAGCACGCCGAGGTGGCCGCGACGTTAGCTGGTGTCCCTTTCACCACCGCGGTGCAGCTACCTGGTTGATCCTGCCAGTAACATATGCTTGTCTCAAAGATTAAGCCATGCAGGTCTAAGTACACACGGCCGGTACAGTGAAACTGCGAATGGCTCATTAAATCAGTCATGGTTCCTTTGATCGCTCCACACGTTACTCGGATAACTGTGGTAATTCTAGAGCTAATACATGCAAACGAGCGCTGACCCCTCTGGGGGATGCGTGCATTTATCAGATCCAAAACCCATCCGGCGGGGCGCGGGCCCCCCGGCCGCTTTGGTGACTCTAGATAACCTCGGGCCGATCGCGCGCCCTCCGCGGCGGCGACGTCTCATTCGAATGTCTGCC
>NW_027507454.1:27500-38601 GCF_052324685.1 Brachyhypopomus gauderio
AGCCTACAGTGTGTAGCGGGGTCAAAGAACACTTTGGTCGGCATGAATTAATGAATGAAATGCCTCCTTTGGAAGTCCAAAATAATGTTAAAAATAATTTCCAAGTGCCATAATTATCCACAGGTTGGCTCTTCCAGTCCTATAAGCCTGCTTTGTGTGGCCAGGCAAAGGATCAGATAGCTTGGGGCCAGATTTAAACAGAAAAGGCAGTTTGTGGAGCAAAGACATAATTTTGAATGGGGAGAAAAAAGGAAAACGGTGGAGTAATGCTGCCATCTTTTGGGTAAAAAATGTCGGTGCGCCTATAATTTAAAAGTGGGTTTTCTGGATGTTTTAAAAGACCCAGGGCTATCATCCTGCTGTGTGTAGCGGGCTCAGAGTTCACTTTGGTCGGCATGAATTAATGAATGAAATGCCTCCTCTGGATGTCTGAAATAATTTTCATTTAAATGACAAAGTCCCACTTTTAATCAACCTGGCCTATAAGCCTACATTGTGTAGCGGGCTCAGAGTTCACTTTGGTCGGCATGAATTAATGAATGAAATGCCTCCTCTGGATGTCTAAAATAGTTTTCATTTAAAAGACAAAGTCCCACTTTTAATCAACCAGGCCTATAAGCCTACAGTGTGTAGCGGGGTCAAAGAACACTTTGGTCAGCATGAATTAATGAATTAAATGCCTCCTCTGGATGTCTAAAATAATTTTCATTTAAAAGACAAAGTCCCATAATCAATCAACAAGGCCTATAAGCCTACATTGTGTAGCGGGCTCAGAGTTCACTTTGGTCGGCATGAATTAATGAATGAAATGCCTCCTCTGGATGTCAAAAATAATTTTCATTTAAATGACAAAGTCCCACTTTTAATCAACCAGGCCTATAAGCCTGCTTTGTGTGGCCGGGCAAAGGATCAGATAGCTTGGGGACAGATTTAAACAGAAAAGGCAGTTTGTGGAGCTCAGTAATAATTTTGAATGGGGAAAAAAAGGGAAAACGGTGGAGTAATGCTGCCATCTTTTGGGTAAAAAATGTCGGTGCGCCTATAATTTAAAAGTGGGTTTTCTGGATGTTTTAAAAGACCCAGGGCTATCACTCTAGTGTGTGTGGCGGGCTCAGAGTATGCCTAAAGTGGGGTAACTATTTTAAACATTTTACTAATTTCTGGATGTATTAAATCATCCATGTGTCTCATCCTACTGTGTATGGCGGGCTCAGAGTATGCCTAAAGTGGGGTAACTATTTTAAACATTTTACTAATTTCTGGATGTATTAAATCATCCATGTGTCTCATCCTACTGTGTATGGCGGGCTCAGAGTATGCCTAAAGTGGGGTAACTATTTTAAACATTTTACTAATTTCTGGATGTATTAAATCATCCATGTGTCTCACTCTAGTGTGTGTGGCGGGCTCAGAGTATGCCTAAAGTGGGGTAACTATTTTAAACATTTTACTAATTTCTGGATGTATTAAATCATCCATGTGTCTCACTCTAGTGTGTGTGGCGGGCTCAGAGTATGCCTAAAGTGGGGTAACTATTTTAAACATTTTACTAATTTCTGGATGTATTAAATCATCCATGTGTCTCATCCTAGTGTGTGTGGCGGGCTCAGAGTATGCCTAAAGTGGGGTAACTATTTTAAACATTTTACTAATTTCTGGATGTATTAAATCATCCATGTGTCTCATCCTACTGTGTGTGGCGGGCTCTTAGTGCTCATTCTTAGGCTATGTATTTTATACATTTTACTAATTTATGGAGGAAAAAAAAGACCCAGCATTTTGCATTCAAATGTGCAGGGCGCACCGGCGTTTAAAGTCCAAAAGATGGCAGCATTACTCCACCATAGTAATTATTTTCCTCCTTAAAGCTGTATACCATATGTTTCTGGAGGAATTAAATTCAGGCCTATAAGCCTGCTGTGTGTGGCTGGCTTTTAGTGCACATTCTTAGGCTATGTATTTAATACAGAATAAGGATTTTCTGGATGTATTAAATCATCCAGGGCTCTCATCCTACTGTGTGTGGCCGGCTCTTAGTGCACATTCTTAGGCAATGTATTTTATACAGAATGATGATTTTCTGGATGTTTTAAATCATCCAGGGCTCTCATCCTACTGTGTGTGGCCGGCTCTTAGTGCACCTTTTTAGGCAATGTATTTTATACAGAATGATGATTTTCTGGATGTATTAAATCATCCAGGGCTCTCATCCTACTGTGTGTGGCCGGCTCTTAGTGCACCTTTTTAGGCTATGTATTTTATACAGAATAATGATTTTATGGATGTATTAAATCATCCATGTGTCTCATCCTACTGTGTGTGGCGGGCTCAGAGTGTGCTTAAATAGGGTAACTATTTTATACATTTTACTAATTTATGGAGGTTAAAAAAAGACCCAGCATTTTGCATTCAAATGTGCAGGGCGCACCGGCATTTAAAGTCCAAAAGATGGCAGCATTACTCCACCGTAGTAATTATTTTCCTCCTTAAAGCTGTATACCATATGTTTCTGGAGGAATTAAATTCAGGCCTATAAGCCTGCTGTGTGTAGCGGGGTCATAGTAGGCTTTTATTGGGTAACTGTTTTATACAGAATAAAGATTTCTGGGTGTTTAAAAAAGACCCATGCCTATAAGCCTGCTGTGTGTAGCGGGGTCAGAGTTCACATTCCTTGGGCATGAATTATGAATGAAATGCCCCCTCTGGATGTCCTAAATAATTTTAATTTAAATGACAAAGTCCCATAATTGGTTGGCCTATAAGCCTACTGTGTGTAGTGGGTTTCAGAGTACACTTTGGTCGGCATTGCAGCTTTCAAATATCACATTGCAGATTTCAAATTGTCTTTCTGCAAGAGTCTCCAAAGTTGCAATGTGCAAGTATTTCGGCAACCGGCGCTAATTGAGGGTTAGGCGAGGTTGAAATATTTCAAAGTCCGAGGATATACCAGCAGCATAGACACTTAGAAAAAAATAGAGGCCTTTTTAAATTAAATATACCAGAGGCATAGACACTTAGAAAAAAATAGAGGCCTTTTTAAATTAAATATACCAGAGGCATAGACACTTAGAAAAAAATAGAGGCCTTTTTAAATTAAATATACCAGAGGCATAGACACTTAGAAAAAAATAGAGGCCTTTTTAAATTAAATATACCAGAGGCATAGACACTTAGAAAAAAATAGAGGCCTTTTTAAATTAAATATACCAGAGGCATAGACACTTAGAATAAAATAGAGGCCTTTTTAAATTAAATATACCAGAGGCATAGACACTTAGACTAAAAAAGAGGCCTTTTTAAATTAAATATACCAGAGGCATAGACACTTAGACTAAAATAGAGGCCTTTTTAAATTAAATATACCAGAGGCATAGACACTTAGACTAAAATAGAGGCCTTTTTAAATTAAATATACCAGAGGCATAGACACTTAGAATAAAATAGAGGCCTTTTTAAATTAAATATACCAGAGGCATAGACACTTAGAATAAAATAGAGGCCTTTTTAAATTAAATATACCAGAGGCATAGACACTTAGACTAAAATAGAGGCCTTTTTAAATTAAATATACCAGAGGCATAGACACTTAGAATAAAATAGAGGCCTTTTTAAATTAAATATACCAGAGGCATAGACACTTAGAATAAAATAGAGGCCTTTTTAAATTAAATATACCAGAGGCATAGACACTTAGACTAAAAAAGAGGCCTTTTTAAATTAAATATACCAGAGTTCCTTAAAAAGCCATGGCAACAGGTGAGACCAATCATTGCTGATTGCGTGGGCTGAGAACGTACCGGCATAATTGAAAAGAATCAGCAACAGGTGAGACCAATCATTGCTGATTGCGTGGGCTGAGAACGTACCGGCATAATTGAAAAGGCCATTTTAAATAAAATATACCAGTAGAAAAGACACTTTGAGTAAAAAAGGCCATTTTAAATAAAATATACCATGGCCAAATGAACTTAGAATAAAAGAGGAGAGTTTAGTTTAAATTATACCATGGTTAAATGCTGTTAGAAAAAAAGTGCACAGTTTAATCTTATTTGGAAGGCGCATTGACTCTTAAAGTCCACAAGATGTCACCGGTACTCCATCGTTTTTTTTCTGTTATACCATATGTACGTGCCACTGGGTGGACCCTCCAGACACCTCAGCCTAGTTGAAGTGTCCGATGAAGGTGCACTCATCTGGGCATGAGGTAAAGTTATTATACCAACATCATGTGGAGGTTTTCAAGTCAGAATTTGCACAAAGTCCATAAATATACCAGAAGCATGGAGTTTTATGAGTGAATTAGTCTATGTCCCTTACTTTGTTAGACCATACACAAGATATTTTCTTCAGGAAATGCACAGAGTCCAATGCTATAACATTGCCAGGTGGTGGCTTTAAGGGAAAAAAGCATAAAAGTGTCCGAAAAACATGCTCTTTAGCTCGGGTACAGCCCCAGGATCAAGAAAAATTGTCAGTTTTTTTTTCTATCTTGCTTAGAAATAGGTGTAAATTGACTCTGAAGTGTCATATCAGGCAATGCACAGAGTCCTTAAATATACCAGTAGCATGAGGTTTTTGTTGGAAATTAGTCTATTTCCCTTCCTGAGTTATACCTTATACAAGTAGTAATCTTCAGGCAATGCACAGAGTCCTTAAATTTACCAGTAGCATGAGGTTTTTGTTGGAAATTAGTCTATTTCCCTTCCTGAGTTAGACCATATACAAGTAGTAATCTTCAGGCAATGCACAGAGTCCTTAAATATACCAGCAGCAGGTGGTGGCTTTTAGTGAAAAAAGCATAAAAGTGTCCAAAAAACATGCTCTTTAGCTCAGGTACATCCCCAGGATCAAGAAAAATTGTCAGTTTTTTTCTCTATCTTGCTTAGAAATAGGTGTAAATCCAGTCTGAAGTGTCTGATCAGAAAATGCACTAAGTCCATTTTTTCTGTTATACCATACGCATTTGCCACTGGGTGGCTCCTCCAGACACATCTGTCCACTTGGAGTGTCCAATGAAGGTGCACTCATCTGGGCATGAGGTAAAGTTATTATACCAACATCATGTGGAGGTTTTCAAGTCAGAATTTGCACAAAGTCCATAAATATACCAGAAGCATGGAGTTTTATGAGTGAATTAGTCTATGTCCCTTACTTTGTTAGACCATACACAAGATATTTTCTTCAGGAAATGCACAGAGTCCAATGCTATAACATTGCCAGGTGGTGGCTTTAAGGGAAAAAAGCATAAAAGTGTCCGAAAAACATGCTCTTTAGCTCGGGTACATCCCCAGGATCAAGAAAAATTGTCAGTTTTTTTTTCTATCTTGCTTAGAAATAGGTGTAAATTGACTCTGAAGTGTCATATCAGGCAATGCACAGAGTCCTTAAATATACCAGTAGCATGAGGTTTTTGTTGGAAATTAGTCTATTTCCCTTCCTGAGTTATACCTTATACAAGTAGTAATCTTCAGGCAATGCACAGAGTCCTTAAATTTACCAGTAGCATGAGGTTTTTGTTGGAAATTAGTCTATTTCCCTTCCTGAGTTAGACCATATACAAGTAGTAATCTTCAGAATATGCACAAAGTCCATAAATATACCAGCAGCACGAAGTTTTCAAGTGGAAAATATTCTATGTCGCTTCATTTGGTATACCATAGGCGTCAGTTTTCGGCGAAAATAATTCTATGTCGATAAAAATGTTATACCATACGTATGATTTTGTGTTCAAAAATCGCACTATGTTCCAATTTTGACCAAGGGGTGGATCATCCAGAGGCCTCGATCCTCTGACAGTGCCCGCCGAATGTGCACCCAGACGGACATGCATCTCATTCCCCCTGTCTGGATGATTTTATGAATGGGTGATATGCAAACACCTACCATCAGGTATATAGGGGAGAGGGTCTTCTGAAAGCCACATATATGGTATACCATAAATGAAGACAAGGATTATGGCGCACGCTTTGCCCGACCAAAGGTCACTCCCTGGGCATTTTAGAGGATTTGAGAGGCCTCTTTATGGATCTCACAAATGATCCATGCATGGAATTTTGCACACTTTATCCGAATAAAGTGCACTTTTGGGCTTATGAGAGTAGGTTGGTATGCCTCTCTCTGGATGTGAGGAAGGATCCAGGAATAAAGGCATGTAATGCCACACAATTTATCCGACTAAATGACACTCTTGGGCTTATGAGAGAGGATGAGGGGCCTCTCTGTGGATGTCAGAAAGGCTCCATGCATGAAAGCATGTAATGTCACACACTTTATCCGATTAAAGTGTACATGTTGGGCTTATGATTAAGCATGAGGGCCCTATGTGTGGATGTCAGAAAGGCTCCATGCATGAAAGCATGTAATGTCACACACTTTATCCGATTAAAGTGTACATGTTGGGCTTATGATTAAGCATGAGGGCCCTATATGTGGATGTCAGAAAGGTTCCAGGCTTAAAGGCATGTAATGTCACACACTTTATCCGATTAAAGTGCACATTTGGGCTTATGATTAAGCATGAGGGCCCTATGTGTGGATGTCAGAAAGGCTCCATGCATGAAAGCATGTAATGCCACACACTTTATCCGATTAAAGTGTACATGTTGGGCTTATGATTAAGCATGAGGGCCCTATATGTGGATGTCAGAAAGGTTCCAGGCTTAA
This sequence comes from Brachyhypopomus gauderio, assembly GCF_052324685.1. Lineage (NCBI taxonomy): Eukaryota > Metazoa > Chordata > Actinopteri > Gymnotiformes > Hypopomidae > Brachyhypopomus > Brachyhypopomus gauderio. The sequence goes on from NW_027507454.1 coordinate 34,164, forward strand.
AGGCATGTAATGTCACACACTTTATCCGATTAAAGTGCACATTTGGGCTTATGATTAAGCATGAGGGCCCTATGTGTGGATGTCAGAAAGGCTCCATGCATGAAAGCATGTAATGCCACACACTTTATCCGATTAAAGTGTACATGTTGGGCTTATGATTAAGCATGAGGGCCCTATATGTGGATGTCAGAAAGGTTCCAGGCTTAAAGGCATGTAATGTCACACACTTTATCCGATTAAAGTGCACATTTGGGCTTATGATTAAGCATGAGGGCCCTATGTGTGGATGTCAGAAAGGCTCCATGCATGAAAGCATGTAATGCCACACACTTTATCCGATTAAAGTGCACATTTGGGCTTATGATTAAGCATGAGGGCCCTATGTGTGGATGTCAGAAAGGCTCCATGCATGAAAGCATGTAATGTCACACACTTTATCCGATTAAAGTGTACATGTTGGGCTTATGAGAGTAGGTTGGTATGCCTCTCTCTGGATGTGAGGAAGGATCCAGGAATAAAGGCATGTAATGCCACACAATTTATCCGACTAAATGACACTCTTGGGCTTATGAGAGAGGATGAGGGGCCTCTCTGTGGATGTCAGAAAGGCTCCATGCATGAAAGCATGTAATGTCACACACTTTATCCGATTAAAGTGCACATTTGGGCTTATGATTAAGCATGAGGGCCCTATGTGTGGATGTCAGAAAGGCTCCATGCATGAAAGCATGTAATGTCACACACTTTATCCGATTAAAGTGTACATGTTGGGCTTATGATTAAGCATGAGGGCCCTATGTGTGGATGTCAGAAAGGCTCCATGCATGAAAGCATGTAATGTCACACACTTTATCCGATTAAAGTGTACATGTTGGGCTTATGATTAAGCATGAGGGCCCTATATGTGGATGTCAGAAAGGTTCCAGGCTTAAAGGCATGTAATGTCACACACTTTATCCGATTAAAGTGTACATGTTGGGCTTATGATTAAGCATGAGGGCCCTATGTGTGGATGTCAGAAAGGCTCCATGCATGAAAGCATGTAATGTCACACACTTTATCCGATTAAAGTGTACATGTTGGGCTTATGATTAAGCATGAGGGCCCTATATGTGGATGTCAGAAAGGTTCCAGGCTTAAAGGCATGTAATGTCACACACTTTATCCGATTAAAGTGCACATTTGGGCTTATGATTAAGCATGAGGGCCCTATGTGTGGATGTCAGAAAGGCTCCATGCATGAAAGCATGTAATGCCACACACTTTATCCGATTAAAGTGTACATGTTGGGCTTATGATTAAGCATGAGGGCCCTATATGTGGATGTCAGAAAGGTTCCAGGCTTAAAGGCATGTAATGTCACACACTTTATCCGATTAAAGTGCACATTTGGGCTTATGATTAAGCATGAGGGCCCTATGTGTGGATGTCAGAAAGGCTCCATGCATGAAAGCATGTAATGCCACACACTTTATCCGATTAAAGTGTACATGTTGGGCTTATGATTAAGCATGAGGGCCCTATATGTGGATGTCAGAAAGGTTCCAGGCTTAAAGGCATGTAATGTCACACACTTTATCCGATTAAAGTGCACATTTGGGCTTATGATTAAGCATGAGGGCCCTATGTGTGGATGTCAGAAAGGCTCCATGCATGAAAGCATGTAATGCCACACACTTTATCCGATTAAAGTGCACATTTGGGCTTATGATTAAGCATGAGGGCCCTATGTGTGGATGTCAGAAAGGCTCCATGCATGAAAGCATGTAATGTCACACACTTTATCCGATTAAAGTGTACATGTTGGGCTTATGAGAGTAGGTTGGTATGCCTCTCTCTGGATGTGAGGAAGGATCCAGGAATAAAGGCATGTAATGCCACACAATTTATCCGACTAAATGACACTCTTGGGCTTATGAGAGAGGATGAGGGGCCTCTCTGTGGATGTCAGAAAGGCTCCATGCATGAAAGCATGTAATGTCACACACTTTATCCGAATAAAGTGCACATTTGGGCTTATGATTAAGCATGAGGGCCCTATGTGTGGATGTCAGAAAGGCTCCATGCATGAAAGCATGTAATGTCACACACTTTATCCGATTAAAGTGTACATGTTGGGCTTATGATTAAGCATGAGGGCCCTATGTGTGGATGTCAGAAAGGCTCCATGCATGAAAGCATGTAATGTCACACACTTTATCCGATTAAAGTGTACATGTTGGGCTTATGATTAAGCATGAGGGCCCTATATGTGGATGTCAGAAAGGTTCCAGGCTTAAGGCATGTAATGTCACACACTTTATCCGATTAAAGTGTACATGTTGGGCTTATGATTAAGCATGAGGGCCCTATGTGTGGATGTCAGAAAGGCTCCATGCATGAAAGCATGTAATGTCACACACTTTATCCGATTAAAGTGTACATGTTGGGCTTATGATTAAGCATGAGGGCCCTATATGTGGATGTCAAGAAAGGTTCCAGGCTTAAAGGCATGTAATGCCACACACTTTATCCGTTTAAAGTGCACGCTTCGGCTTAAGAGAGGAGTTGAGAGGCCTCTCCCTGGAAGTCACAGATGATCCAGGCCTGCAATGGCAGACACTATATCACTTTATCCGAGTAAGAGGCTCCCTCTGAGCAAAGTAGGGGGGGGAGTGAGGCCCCCCCCGGAGGTTCTGAAAAGATCCAGGCCTTTAAATGACACGGGCTGTGCCCGAGCAAAGTGCCCACGCTGGGCAAGGGTGGAGGCGTGATGCTCCCCCTTATGGAGGTCGTCCTACCTCCATCCTCACGTAATGTATTTCGACCTGTGCGTATCCGGAGGGTGCTATGCGCAAGCCCGGAAGATGCTGGTTTCGGCTGGCCTTACCGGATCCATGGTATAGCACCTAGGTGCGCTCTAAGGCCGTAAACCCCCCCCATGTGTTTGAGAATGGTAGGTGTTATACCATTGCCACGAACCACTTATTGAATCAGCCATGCCCTTTCGGCAAATCGAGTCTCAGAGGTGTGTCCCGAGGGAAGATTTGCCTTGGCGGGCATGGCTGTCTGGCATCTCCCCGACCCTGGAGGAATGCGCTAACGGTGTAATGCAAACACCTACCAGCAGGTATATAGGGGAGCATGCTTTCTGAGCCTTATATGATTGTACCATAATAAGGATCAGAAGAAAGGCAGTGCGTTAAGGTGAACTAGCCCCGACTCTAATGCACCTTGACGGCTTAAGGGGAGGGATAAGTGACCCCTGCTGATGGAGGTCAAAGACATCCGTGTCTCTCAGGCCTTCGAACCACTGCTTGCCGCCCGACCGAAATGCCACTGCTGGGCATGGGTGTAAGAGTGGTGACCCCCCTTATGGAGGTCTGTCCAACCTCCAGCCTGCATGCTCCACCTCGGCCTGTGCGTATCCGGAGGGTGCTGTGCGCAAGCCCGGAAGATGCTGGTTTCGGCTGGCCTTACCGGATCCAATGGCACAGTACCTAGGTGCGCTCTAAGACCGTTATCCGAACCCAAGTCCGCCAGGGGTTTTTCAGTTATACCAGTAGCATCGACCATCACTTTGATCAGCCAGGCCTTTTCGGGGGTTGAGCGTCCGAGGTGTGTCCGAGGGAAGATTTGCCTTGGCGGGCATGGCTGGCGAGTACCTCCCCGGCCGTGGAGGGAAAACGCATACGGTTGCATTGCAAACACCTACCAGCAGGTATATAGGAGAGCATGTCTCTTGAGTTCATCCTAACCTTATAATGGTTATCCCATTCATAAGGCCTGGATGCAAGGCGGTGCGTGAAGGTAACATTAGCCTGACTCTAACACTTTCACCGGTTAGGGGGTGGAGTGGTGACCCCCCTAACACTGGAGGTCTCGCCGACCTCCAGGCACCAGCCTCACATGCTCTACCTCGGCCTGTGCGTATCCGGAGGGTGCTGTGCGCAAGCCCGGAAGATGCTGGTTTCGGCTGGCCTTACCGGATCCAATGGCACAGTACCTAGGTGCGCTCTAAGACCGTTATCCGAACCCAAGTCCGCCAGGGGTTTTTCAGTTATACCAGTAGCGTCGACCATCACTTGGTTCAGCCAGGCCTTTTCAGGGGTCGAGCGTCCGAGGTGTGTCCGAGGGAAGATTTGCCTTGGCGGGCATGGCTGGCGAGAACCTCCCCGGCCGTGGAGGAAAACGCGTACGGTGGATTGCAAAAACCTACCAGCAGGTTTTTAGGGAGAGCGTCAATCTCGAGGGCGTTCGGAGCTCTCCCGATCTATTGGCATACGATGCCCGCCAGGGGTTAGGCTCTCGGGCTACCACTTAAGGTTTCTCCCTGTCATTATAAGAGAGACACACGGTCAAACCAATGCGCAATGTACAATGAGGTGTGAGCTCATATCCTATATATTGCTCAGAGCCACAACCTCGGTGCGACATACCTAGGTACAGGAATAGGGCG
>NW_027507455.1:0-38572 GCF_052324685.1 Brachyhypopomus gauderio
AGTGCAACTTTTGAAGAATGAACTGAAAACTCATATTTTGTTCTAAAACAGTGTTTGGATGTGATAACAAGCTGTTTTATCATGTTTGTAATGTTACACATGCATTTCCTAACAAGTAGGTAATGCTTGCATTAAGGCGTTCAAAACAGCGTTTGCTGGCGCTGTAAGCGCTCTAAACAGTGTTTCTGAGCATAACTTGGAGCAAAAGTGCAAGTTTTGAAGAATGAACTGAAAACTCATATTTTGTTCTAAAACAGTGTTTGGATGTGATAACAAGCTGTTTTATCATGTTTGTAATGTTACACATCCATTTTCTAACAAGTAGGTAAGGCTTGCATTAAGGCGTTCAAAACAGCGTTTGCTGGCGCTGTAAGAGCTCTAAACAGTGTTTCTGAGCACAACTTGGAGCAAAAGTGCAACTTTTGAAGAATGAACTGAAAACTCATATTTTGTTCTAAAACAGTGTTTGGATGTGATAACAAGCTGTTTTATCATGTTTGTAATGTTACACATGCATTTCCTAACAAGTAGGTAAGGCTTGCATTAAGGCGTTCAAAACAGCGTTTGCTGGCGCTGTAAGCGCTCTAAACAGTGTTTCTGAGCATAACTTGGAGCAAAAGTGCAACTTTTGAAGAATGAACTGAAAACTCATATTTTGTTCTAAAACAGTGTTTGGATGTGATAACAAGCTGTTTTATCATGTTTGTATTGTTACACATGCATTTCCTAACAAGTAGGTAAGGCTTGCATTAAGGCGTTCAAAACAGCGTTTGCTGGCGTTGTAAGAGCTCTAAACAGTGTTTCTGAGCATAACTTGTGGCAAAAGTGCAACTTTTGAAGAATGAACTGAAAACTCATATTTTGTTCCAAAACAGTGTTTGGATGTGATAACAAGCTGTTTTATCATGTTTGTAATGTTACACATGCATTTCCTAACAAGTAGGTAAGGCTTGCATTAAGGCGTTCAAAACAGCGTTTGCTGGCGTTGTAAGAGCTCTAAACAGTGTTTCTGAGCATAACTTGTGGCAAAAGTGCAACTTTTGAAGAATGAACTGAAAACTCATATTTTGTTCCAAAACAGTGTTTGGATGTGATAACAAGCTGTTTTATCATGTTTGTAATGTTACACATGCATTTCCTAACAAGTAGGTAAGGCTTGCATTAAGGCGTTCAAAACAGCGTTTGCTGGCGTTGTAAGAGCTCTAAACAGTGTTTCTGAGCATAACTTGTGGCAAAAGTGCAACTTTTGAAGAATGAACTGAAAACTCATATTTTGTTCCAAAACAGTGTTTGGATGTGATAACAAGCTGTTTTATCATGTTTGTAATGTTACACATCCATTTTCTAACAAGTAGGTAAGGCTTGCATTAAGGCGTTCAAAACAGCGTTTGCTGGCGCTGTAAGAGCTCTAAACAGTGTTTCTGAGCACAACTTGGAGCAAAAGTGCAACTTTTGAAGAATGAACTGAAAACTCATATTTTGTTCTAAAACAGTGTTTGGATGTGATAACAAGCTGTTTTATCATGTTTGTAATGTTACACATGCATTTCTTAACAAGTAGGTAAGGCTTGCATTAAGGCGTTCAAAACAGCGTTTGCTGGCGCTGTAAGCGCTCTAAACAGTGTTTCTGAGCATAACTTGGAGCAAAAGTGCAACTTTTGAAGAATGAACTGAAAACTCATATTTTGTTCTAAAACAGTGTTTGGATGTGATAACAAGCTGTTTTATCATGTTTGTAATGTTACACATGCATTTCCTAACAAGTAGGTAAGGCTTGCATTAAGGCGTTCAAAACAGCGTTTGCTGGCGCTGTAAGCGCTCTAAACAGTGTTTCTGAGCATAACTTGGAGCAAAAGTGCAACTTTTGAAGAATGAACTGAAAACTCATATTTTGTTCTAAAACAGTGTTTGGATGTGATAACAAGCTGTTTTATCATGTTTGTATTGTTACACATGCATTTCCTAACAAGTAGTAAGTCTTGCATTAAGGCGTTCAAAACAGCGTTTGCTGGCGCTGTAAGCGCTCTAAACAGTGTTTCTGAGCATAACTTGGAGCAAAAGTGCAACTTTTGAAGAATGAACTGAAAACTCATATTTTGTTCTAAAACAGTGTTTGGATGTGATAACAAGCTGTTTTATCATGTTTGTAATGTTACACATGCATTTCCTAACAAGTAGGTAAGGCTTGCATTAAGGCGTTCAAAACAGCGTTTGCTGGCGCTGTAAGCGCTCTAAACAGTGTTTCTGAGCATAACTTGGAGCAAAAGTGCAACTTTTGAAGAATGAACTGAAAACTCATATTTTGTTCTAAAACAGTGTTTGGATGTGATAACAAGCTGTTTTATCATGTTTGTATTGTTACACATGCATTTCCTAACAAGTAGGTAAGGCTTGCATTAAGGCGTTCAAAACAGCGTTTGCTGGCGTTGTAAGAGCTCTAAACAGTGTTTCTGAGCATAACTTGTGGCAAAAGTGCAACTTTTGAAGAATGAACTGAAAACTCATATTTTGTTCCAAAACAGTGTTTGGATGTGATAACAAGCTGTTTTATCATGTTTGTAATGTTACACATGCATTTCCTAACAAGTAGGTAAGGCTTGCATTAAGGCGTTCAAAACAGCGTTTGCTGGCGTTGTAAGAGCTCTAAACAGTGTTTCTGAGCATAACTTGGAGCAAAAGTGCAACTTTTGAAGAATGAACTGAAAACTCATATTTTGTTCTAAAACAGTGTTTGGATGTGATAACAAGCTGTTTTATCATGTTTGTATTGTTACACATGCATTTCCTAACAAGTAGTAAGTCTTGCATTAAGGCGTTCAAAACAGCGTTTGCTGGCGCTGTAAGCGCTCTAAACAGTGTTTCTGAGCATAACTTGGAGCAAAAGTGCAACTTTTGAAGAATGAACTGAAAACTCATATTTTGTTCTAAAACAGTGTTTGGATGTGATAACAAGCTGTTTTATCATGTTTGTAATGTTACACATGCATTTCCTAACAAGTAGGTAAGGCTTGCATTAAGGCGTTCAAAACAGCGTTTTCTGGCGTTGTAAGAGCTCTAAACAGTGTTTCTGAGCATAACTTGTGGCAAAAGTGCAACTTTTGAAGAATGAACTGAAAACTCATATTTTGTTCCAAAACAGTGTTTGGATGTGATAACAAGCTGTTTTATCATGTTTGTAATGTTACACATCCATTTTCTAACAAGTAGGTAAGGCTTGCATTAAGGCGTTCAAAACAGCGTTTGCTGGCGCTGTAAGAGCTCTAAACAGTGTTTCTGAGCACAACTTGGAGCAAAAGTGCAACTTTTGAAGAATGAACTGAAAACTCATATTTTGTTCTAAAACAGTGTTTGGATGTGATAACAAGCTGTTTTATCATGTTTGTAATGTTACACATGCATTTCCTAACAAGTAGGTAAGGCTTGCATTAAGGCGTTCAAAACAGCGTTTGCTGGCGCTGTAAGCGCTCTAAACAGTGTTTCTGAGCATAACTTGGAGCAAAAGTGCAACTTTTGAAGAATGAACTGAAAACTCATATTTTGTTCTAAAACAGTGTTTGGATGTGATAACAAGCTGTTTTATCATGTTTGTAATGTTACACATGCATTTCCTAACAAGTAGGTAAGGCTTGCATTAAGGCGTTCAAAACAGCGTTTGCTGGCGCTGTAAGCGCTCTAAACAGTGTTTCTGAGCATAACTTGGAGCAAAAGTGCAACTTTTGAAGAATGAACTGAAAACTCATATTTTGTTCTAAAACAGTGTTTGGATGTGATAACAAGCTGTTTTATCATGTTTGTATTGTTACACATGCATTTCCTAACAAGTAGTAAGTCTTGCATTAAGGCGTTCAAAACAGCGTTTGCTGGCGCTGTAAGCGCTCTAAACAGTGTTTCTGAGCATAACTTGGAGCAAAAGTGCAACTTTTGAAGAATGAACTGAAAACTCATATTTTGTTCTAAAACAGTGTTTGGATGTGATAACAAGCTGTTTTATCATGTTTGTAATGTTACACATGCATTTCCTAACAAGTAGGTAAGGCTTGCATTAAGGCGTTCAAAACAGCGTTTTCTGGCGTTGTAAGAGCTCTAAACAGTGTTTCTGAGCATAACTTGTGGCAAAAGTGCAACTTTTGAAGAATGAACTGAAAACTCATATTTTGTTCCAAAACAGTGTTTGGATGTGATAACAAGCTGTTTTATCATGTTTGTAATGTTACACATCCATTTTCTAACAAGTAGGTAAGGCTTGCATTAAGGCGTTCAAAACAGCGTTTGCTGGCGCTGTAAGAGCTCTAAACAGTGTTTCTGAGCACAACTTGGAGCAAAAGTGCAACTTTTGAAGAATGAACTGAAAACTCATATTTTGTTCTAAAACAGTGTTTGGATGTGATAACAAGCTGTTTTATCATGTTTGTAATGTTACACATGCATTTCCTAACAAGTAGGTAAGGCTTGCATTAAGGCGTTCAAAACAGCGTTTGCTGGCGCTGTAAGCGCTCTAAACAGTGTTTCTGAGCATAACTTGGAGCAAAAGTGCAACTTTTGAAGAATGAACTGAAAACTCATATTTTGTTCTAAAACAGTGTTTGGATGTGATAACAAGCTGTTTTATCATGTTTGTATTGTTACACATGCATTTCCTAACAAGTAGTAAGTCTTGCATTAAGGCGTTCAAAACAGCGTTTGCTGGCGCTGTAAGCGCTCTAAACAGTGTTTCTGAGCATAACTTGGAGCAAAAGTGCAACTTTTGAAGAATGAACTGAAAACTCATATTTTGTTCTAAAACAGTGTTTGGATGTGATAACAAGCTGTTTTATCATGTTTGTAATGTTACACATGCATTTCCTAACAAGTAGGTAAGGCTTGCATTAAGGCGTTCAAAACAGCGTTTGCTGGCGCTGTAAGCGCTCTAAACAGTGTTTCTGAGCATAACTTGGAGCAAAAGTGCAACTTTTGAAGAATGAACTGAAAACTCATATTTTGTTCTAAAACAGTGTTTGGATGTGATAACAAGCTGTTTTATCATGTTTGTATTGTTACACATGCATTTCCTAACAAGTAGGTAAGGCTTGCATTAAGGCGTTCAAAACAGCGTTTGCTGGCGTTGTAAGAGCTCTAAACAGTGTTTCTGAGCATAACTTGTGGCAAAAGTGCAACTTTTGAAGAATGAACTGAAAACTCATATTTTGTTCCAAAACAGTGTTTGGATGTGATAACAAGCTGTTTTATCATGTTTGTAATGTTACACATGCATTTCCTAACAAGTAGGTAAGGCTTGCATTAAGGCGTTCAAAACAGCGTTTGCTGGCGTTGTAAGAGCTCTAAACAGTGTTTCTGAGCATAACTTGTGGCAAAAGTGCAACTTTTGAAGAATGAACTGAAAACTCATATTTTGTTCTAAAACAGTGTTTGGATGTGATAACAAGCTGTTTTATCATGTTTGTAATGTTACACATGCATTTCCTAACAAGTAGGTAAGGCTTGCATTAAGGCGTTCAAAACAGCGTTTGCTGGCGCTGTAAGCGCTCTAAACAGTGTTTCTGAGCATAACTTGGAGCAAAAGTGCAACTTTTGAAGAATGAACTGAAAACTCATATTTTGTTCTAAAACAGTGTTTGGATGTGATAACAAGCTGTTTTATCATGTTTGTATTGTTACACATGCATTTCCTAACAAGTAGTAAGTCTTGCATTAAGGCGTTCAAAACAGCGTTTGCTGGCGCTGTAAGCGCTCTAAACAGTGTTTCTGAGCATAACTTGGAGCAAAAGTGCAACTTTTGAAGAATGAACTGAAAACTCATATTTTGTTCTAAAACAGTGTTTGGATGTGATAACAAGCTGTTTTATCATGTTTGTAATGTTACACATGCATTTCCTAACAAGTAGGTAAGGCTTGCATTAAGGCGTTCAAAACAGCGTTTTCTGGCGTTGTAAGAGCTCTAAACAGTGTTTCTGAGCATAACTTGTGGCAAAAGTGCAACTTTTGAAGAATGAACTGAAAACTCATATTTTGTTCCAAAACAGTGTTTGGATGTGATAACAAGCTGTTTTATCATGTTTGTAATGTTACACATCCATTTTCTAACAAGTAGGTAAGGCTTGCATTAAGGCGTTCAAAACAGCGTTTGCTGGCGCTGTAAGAGCTCTAAACAGTGTTTCTGAGCACAACTTGGAGCAAAAGTGCAACTTTTGAAGAATGAACTGAAAACTCATATTTTGTTCTAAAACAGTGTTTGGATGTGATAACAAGCTGTTTTATCATGTTTGTAATGTTACACATGCATTTCCTAACAAGTAGGTAAGGCTTGCATTAAGGCGTTCAAAACAGCGTTTGCTGGCGCTGTAAGCGCTCTAAACAGTGTTTCTGAGCATAACTTGGAGCAAAAGTGCAACTTTTGAAGAATGAACTGAAAACTCATATTTTGTTCTAAAACAGTGTTTGGATGTGATAACAAGCTGTTTTATCATGTTTGTATTGTTACACATGCATTTCCTAACAAGTAGTAAGTCTTGCATTAAGGCGTTCAAAACAGCGTTTGCTGGCGCTGTAAGCGCTCTAAACAGTGTTTCTGAGCATAACTTGGAGCAAAAGTGCAACTTTTGAAGAATGAACTGAAAACTCATATTTTGTTCTAAAACAGTGTTTGGATGTGATAACAAGCTGTTTTATCATGTTTGTAATGTTACACATGCATTTCCTAACAAGTAGGTAAGGCTTGCATTAAGGCGTTCAAAACAGCGTTTGCTGGCGCTGTAAGCGCTCTAAACAGTGTTTCTGAGCATAACTTGGAGCAAAAGTGCAACTTTTGAAGAATGAACTGAAAACTCATATTTTGTTCTAAAACAGTGTTTGGATGTGATAACAAGCTGTTTTATCATGTTTGTATTGTTACACATGCATTTCCTAACAAGTAGGTAAGGCTTGCATTAAGGCGTTCAAAACAGCGTTTGCTGGCGTTGTAAGAGCTCTAAACAGTGTTTCTGAGCATAACTTGTGGCAAAAGTGCAACTTTTGAAGAATGAACTGAAAACTCATATTTTGTTCTAAAACAGTGTTTGGATGTGATAACAAGCTGTTTTATCATGTTTGTAATGTTACACATCCATTTTCTAACAAGTAGTAAGTCTTGCATTAAGGCGTTCAAAACAGCGTTTGCTGGCGCTGTAAGCGCTCTAAACAGTGTTTCTGAGCATAACTTGGAAAAAGTGCAACTTTTGAAGAATGAACTGAAAACTCATATTTTGTTCTAAAACAGTGTTTGGATGTGATAACAAGCTGTTTTATCATGTTTGTAATGTTACACATGCATTTCCTAACAAGTAGGTAATGCTTGCATTAAGGCGTTCAAAACAGCGTTTGCTGGCGCTGTAAGCGCTCTATAACAGTGGTTTCTGAGCATAACTTGGAGCAAAAGTGCAACTTTTGAAGAATGAACTGAAAACTCATATTTTGTTCTAAAACAGTGTTTGGATGTGATAACAAGCTGTTTTATCATGTTTGTAATGTTACACATGCATTTCCTAACAAGTAGGTAAGGCTTGCATTAAGGCGTTCAAAACAGCGTTTGCTGGCGCTGTAAGCGCTCTAAACAGTGTTTCTGAGCATAACTTGGAGCAAAAGTGCAAACTTTTGAAGAATGAACTGAAAACCTCATATTTTGTTCTAAAACAGTGTTTGGATGTGATAACAAGCTGTTTTATCATGTTTGTAATGTTACACATGCATTTCCTAACAAGTAGGTAAGTCTTGTATTAAGGCGTTCAAAACAGCGTTTGCTGGCGCTGTAAGCGCTCTAAACAGTGTTTCTGAGCATAACTTGGAGCAAAAGTGCAACTTTTGAAGAATGAACTGAAAACTCATATTTTGTTCCAAAACAGTGTTTGGATGTGATAACAAGCTGTTTTATCATGTTTGTAATGTTACACATGCATTTCCTAACAAGTAGTAAGGCTTGCATTAAGGCGTTCAAAACAGCGTTTGCTGGCGTCTGTAAGAGCTCTAAACAGTGTTTCTGAGCATAACTTGTGGCAAAAGTGCAACTTTTGAAGAATGAACTGAAAACTCATATTTTGTTCCAAAACAGTGTTTGGATGTGATAACAAGCTGTTTTATCATGTTTGTAATGTTACACATGCATTTCCTAACAAGTAGGTAAGGCTTGCATTAAGGCGTTCAAAACAGCGTTTGCTGGCGTTGTAAGAGCTCTAAACAGTGTTTCTGAGCATAACTTGGGGCAAAAGTGCAACTTTTCAAGAATGAAAAGAAAACTCATATTTTGTTCTAAAACAGTGTTTGGATGTGATAACAAGCTGTTTTATCATGTTTGTAATGTTACACATGCATTTCCTAACAAGTAGGTAAGGCTTGCATTAAGGCGTTCAAAACAGCGTTTGCTGGCGCTGTAAGCGCTCTAAACAGTGTTTCTGAGCATAACTTGGAGCAAAAGTGCAACTTTTGAAGAATGAACTGAAAACTCATATTTTGTTCCAAAACAGTGTTTGGATGTGATAACAAGCTGTTTTATCATGTTTGTAATGTTACACATGCATTTCCTAACAAGTAGTAAGGCTTGCATTAAGGCGTTCAAAACAGCGTTTGCTGGCGTTGTAAGAGCTCTAAACAGTGTTTCTGAGCATAACTTGGAGCAAAAGTGCAACTTTGAAGAATGAACTGAAAACTCATATTTTGTTCTAAAAACAGTGTTTGGGATGTGATAACAAGCTGTTTTATCATGTTTGTAATGTTACACATAACAAGTAGTAAGTCTTGCATTAAGGCGTTCAAACAGCGTTTGCTGGCGCTGTAAGCGCTCTAAACAGTGTTTCTGAGCATAACTTGGAGCAAAAGTGCAACTTTTGAAGAATGAACTGAAAACTCATATTTTGTTCTAAAACAGTGTTTGGATGTGATAACAAGCTGTTTTATCATGTTTGTAATGTTACACATGCATTTCCTAACAAGTAGGTTAATGCTTGCATTAAGGCGTTCAAAACAGCGTTTGCTGGCGCTGTAAAGCGCTCTAAACAGTGTTTCTGAGCATAACTTGGAGCAAAAGTGCAACTTTTGAAGAATGAACTGAAAACTCATATTTTGTTCTAAAACAGTGTTTGGATGTGATAACAAGCTGTTTTATCATGTTTGTAAATGTTACACATGCATTTCCTAACAAGTAGGTAAGGCTTGCATTAAGGCGTTCAAAACAGCGTTTGCTGGCGCTGTAAGCGCTCTAAAACAGTGTTTCTGAGCATAACTTGGAGCAAAAGTGCAACTTTTGAAGAATGAACTGAAAACTCATATTTTGTTCTAAAACAGTGTTTGGATGTGATAACAAGCTGTTTTATCATGTTTGTAATGTTACACATGCATTTCCTAACAAGTAGGTAAGTCTTGTATTAAAGGCGTTCAAAACAGCGTTTGCTGGCGCTGTAAGCGCTCTAAAACAGTGTTTCTGAGCATAACTTGGAGCAAAAGTGCAACTTTTGAAGAATGAACTGAAAACTCATATTTTGTTCCAAAACAGTGTTTGGATGTGATAACAAGCTGTTTTATCATGTTTGTAATGTTACACATGCATTTCCTAACAAGTAGTAAGGCTTGCATTAAGGCGTTCAAAACAGCGTTTTGCTGGCGTTGTAAGAGCTCTAAACAGTGTTTCTGAGCATAACTTGTGGCAAAAGTGCAACTTTTGAAGAATGAACTGAAAACTCATATTTTGTTCCAAAACAGTGTTTGGATGTGATAACAAGCTGTTTTATCATGTTTGTAATGTTACACATGCATTTCCTAACAAGTAGGTAAGGCTTGCATTAAGGCGTTCAAAACAGCGTTTGCTGGCGTTGTAAGAGCTCTAAACAGTGTTTCTGAGCATAACTTGGGGCAAAAGTGCAACTTTTCAAGAATGAAAAGAAAACTCATATTTTGTTCTAAAACAGTGTTTGGATGTGATAACAAGCTGTTTTATCATGTTTGTAATGTTACACATGCATTTCCTAACAAGTAGGTAAGGCTTGCATTAAGGCGTTCAAAACAGCGTTTGCTGGCGCTGTAAGCGCTCTAAACAGTGTTTCTGAGCATAACTTGGAGCAAAAGTGCAACTTTTGAAGAATGAACTGAAAACTCATATTTTGTTCCAAAACAGTGTTTGGATGTGATAACAAGCTGTTTTATCATGTTTGTAATGTTACACATGCATTTCCTAACAAGTAGGTAAGGCTTGCATTAAGGCGTTCAAAACAGCGTTTGCTGGCGCTGTAAGCGCTCTAAACAGTGTTTCTGAGCATAACTTGGAGCAAAAGTGCAACTTTTCAAGAATGAAAAGAAAACTCATATTTTGAATGAAAACAGTGTTTGGATGTGATAACAAGCTGTTTTATCATGTTTGTAATGTTACACATCCATTTTCTAACAAGTAGTAAGTCTTGCATTAAGGCGTTCAAAACAGCGTTTGCTGGCGCTGTAAGCGCTCTAAACAGTGTTTCTGAGCATAACTTGGAGCAAAAGTGCAACTTTTGAAGAATGAACTGAAAACTCATATTTTGTTCTAAAACAGTGTTTGGATGTGATAACAAGCTGTTTTATCATGTTTGTAATGTTACACATGCATTTCCTAACAAGTAGGTAAGGCTTGCATTAAGGCGTTCAAAACAGCGTTTGCTGGCGCTGTAAGCGCTCTAAACAGTGTTTCTGAGCATAACTTGTGGCAAAAGTGCAACTTTTGAAGAATGAACTGAAAACTCATATTTTGTTCTAAAACAGTGTTTGGATGTGATAACAAGCTGTTTTATCATGTTTGTAATGTTACACATGCATTTCCTAACAAGTAGGTAAGGCTTGCATTAAGGCGTTCAAAACAGCGTTTGCTGGCGCTGTAAGCGCTCTAAACAGTGTTTCTGAGCATAACTTGTGGCAAAAGTGCAACTTTTGAAGAATGAACTGAAAACTCATATTTTGTTCTAAAACAGTGTTTGGATGTGATAACAAGCTGTTTTATCATGTTTGTAATGTTACACATGCATTTCCTAACAAGTAGGTAAGTCTTGTATTAAGGCGTTCAAAACAGCGTTTGCTGGCGCTGTAAGCGCTCTAAACAGTGTTTCTGAGCATAACTTGGAGCAAAAGTGCAACTTTTGAAGAATGAACTGAAAACTCATATTTTGTTCCAAAACAGTGTTTGGATGTGATAACAAGCTGTTTTATCATGTTTGTAATGTTACACATGCATTTCCTAACAAGTAGTAAGGCTTGCATTAAGGCGTTCAAAACAGCGTTTGCTGGCGTTGTAAGAGCTCTAAACAGTGTTTCTGAGCATAACTTGGAGCAAAAGTGCAACTTTTGAAGAATGAACTGAAAACTCATATTTTGTTCTAAAACAGTGTTTGGATGTGATAACAAGCTGTTTTATCATGTTTGTAATGTTACACATCCATTTTCTAACAAGTAGTAAGTCTTGCATTAAGGCGTTCAAAACAGCGTTTGCTGGCGCTGTAAGCGCTCTAAACAGTGTTTCTGAGCATAACTTGGAGCAAAAGTGCAACTTTTGAAGAATGAACTGAAAACTCATATTTTGTTCTAAAACAGTGTTTGGATGTGATAACAAGCTGTTTTATCATGTTTGTAATGTTACACATGCATTTCCTAACAAGTAGGTAATGCTTGCATTAAGGCGTTCAAAACAGCGTTTGCTGGCGCTGTAAGCGCTCTAAACAGTGTTTCTGAGCATAACTTGTGGCAAAAGTGCAACTTTTGAAGAATGAACTGAAAACTCATATTTTGTTCTAAAACAGTGTTTGGATGTGATAACAAGCTGTTTTATCATGTTTGTAATGTTACACATGCATTTCCTAACAAGTAGGTAAGGCTTGCATTAAGGCGTTCAAAACAGCGTTTGCTGGCGCTGTAAGCGCTCTAAACAGTGTTTCTGAGCATAACTTGGAGCAAAAGTGCAACTTTTGAAGAATGAACTGAAAACTCATATTTTGTTCCAAAACAGTGTTTAGATGTGATAACAAGCTGTTTTATCATGTTTGTAATGTTACACATGCATTTCCAAACAAGTAGTAAGTCTTGTATTAAGGCGTTCAAAACAGCGTTTGCTGGCGCTGTAAGCGCTCTAAACAGTGTTTCTGAGCATAACTTGGAGCAAAAGTGCAACTTTTGAAGAATGAACTGAAAACTCATATTTTGTTCTAAAACAGTGTTTGGATGTGATAACAAGCTGTTTTATCATGTTTGTAATGTTACACATGCATTTCCTAACAAGTAGGTAAGGCTTGCATTAAGGCGTTCAAAACAGCGTTTGCTGGCGTTGTAAGAGCTCTAAACAGTGTTTCTGAGCATAACTTGGGGCAAAAGTGCAACTTTTCAAGAATGAAAAGAAAACTCATATTTTGTTCTAAAACAGTGTTTGGATGTGATAACAAGCTGTTTTATCATGTTTGTAATGTTACACATGCATTTCCTAACAAGTAGGTAAGGCTTGCATTAAGGCGTTCAAAACAGCGTTTGCTGGCGCTGTAAGCGCTCTAAACAGTGTTTCTGAGCATAACTTGGAGCAAAAGTGCAACTTTTGAAGAATGAACTGAAAACTCATATTTTGTTCCAAAACAGTGTTTGGATGTGATAACAAGCTGTTTTATCATGTTTGTAATGTTACACATGCATTTCCTAACAAGTAGGTAAGGCTTGCATTAAGGCGTTCAAAACAGCGTTTGCTGGCGCTGTAAGCGCTCTAAACAGTGTTTCTGAGCATAACTTGGAGCAAAAGTGCAACTTTTGAAGAATGAAAAGAAAACTCATATTTTGAATGAAAACAGTGTTTGGATGTGATAACAAGCTGTTTTATCATGTTTGTAATGTTACACATCCATTTTCTAACAAGTAGTAAGTCTTGCATTAAGGCGTTCAAAACAGCGTTTGCTGGCGCTGTAAGCGCTCTAAACAGTGTTTCTGAGCATAACTTGTGGCAAAAGTGCAACTTTTGAAGAATGAACTGAAAACTCATATTTTGTTCTAAAACAGTGTTTGGATGTGATAACAAGCTGTTTTATCATGTTTGTAATGTTACACATGCATTTCCTAACAAGTAGGTAAGGCTTGCATTAAGGCGTTCAAAACAGCGTTTGCTGGCGCTGTAAGCGCTCTAAACAGTGTTTCTGAGCATAACTTGTGGCAAAAGTGCAACTTTTGAAGAATGAACTGAAAACTCATATTTTGTTCTAAAACAGTGTTTGGATGTGATAACAAGCTGTTTTATCATGTTTGTAATGTTACACATGCATTTCCTAACAAGTAGGTAAGTCTTGTATTAAGGCGTTCAAAACAGCGTTTGCTGGCGCTGTAAGCGCTCTAAACAGTGTTTCTGAGCATAACTTGGAGCAAAAGTGCAACTTTTGAAGAATGAACTGAAAAACTCATATTTTGTTCCAAAACAGTGTTTGGATGTGATAACAAGCTGTTTTATCATGTTTGTAATGTTACACATGCATTTCCTAACAAGTAGTAAGGCTTGCATTAAGGCGTTCAAAACAGCGTTTGCTGGCGTTGTAAGAGCTCTAAACAGTGTTTCTGAGCATAACTTGGAGCAAAAGTGCAACTTTTGAAGAATGAACTGAAAACTCATATTTTGTTCTAAAACAGTGTTTGGATGTGATAACAAGCTGTTTTATCATGTTTGTAATGTTACACATCCATTTTCTAACAAGTAGTAAGTCTTGCATTAAGGCGTTCAAAACAGCGTTTGCTGGCGCTGTAAGCGCTCTAAACAGTGTTTCTGAGCATAACTTGGAGCAAAAGTGCAACTTTTGAAGAATGAACTGAAAACTCATATTTTGTTCTAAAACAGTGTTTGGATGTGATAACAAGCTGTTTTATCATGTTTGTAATGTTACACATGCATTTCCTAACAAGTAGGTAATGCTTGCATTAAGGCGTTCAAAACAGCGTTTGCTGGCGCTGTAAGCGCTCTAAACAGTGTTTCTGAGCATAACTTGGAGCAAAAGTGCAAGTTTTGAAGAATGAACTGAAAACTCATATTTTGTTCTAAAACAGTGTTTGGATGTGATAACAAGCTGTTTTATCATGTTTGTAATGTTACACATCCATTTTCTAACAAGTAGGTAAGGCTTGCATTAAGGCGTTCAAAACAGCGTTTGCTGGCGCTGTAAGAGCTCTAAACAGTGTTTCTGAGCACAACTTGGAGCAAAAGTGCAACTTTTGAAGAAGAACTGAAAAACTCATATTTTGTTCTAAAACAGTGTTTGGATGTGATAACAAGCTGTTTTATCATGTTTGTAATGTTACACATGCATTTCCTAACAAGTAGGTAAGGCTTGCATTAAGGCGTTCAAAACAGCGTTTGCTGGCGCTGTAAGCGCTCTAAACAGTGTTTCTGAGCATAACTTGGAGCAAAAGTGCAACTTTTGAAGAATGAACTGAAAACTCATATTTTGTTCTAAAACAGTGTTTGGATGTGATAACAAGCTGTTTTATCATGTTTGTATTGTTACACATGCATTTCCTAACAAGTAGGTAAGGCTTGCATTAAGGCGTTCAAACAGCGTTTGCTGGCGTTGTAAGAGCTCTAAACAGTGTTTCTGAGCATAACTTGTGGCAAAAGTGCAACTTTTGAAGAATGAACTGAAAACTCATATTTTGTTCCAAAACAGTGTTTGGATGTGATAACAAGCTGTTTTATCATGTTTGTAATGTTACACATGCATTTCCTAACAAGTAGGTAAGGCTTGCATTAAGGCGTTCAAAACAGCGTTTGCTGGCGTTGTAAGAGCTCTAAACAGTGTTTCTGAGCATAACTTGTGGCAAAAGTGCAACTTTTGAAGAATGAACTGAAAACTCATATTTTGTTCCAAAACAGTGTTTGGATGTGATAACAAGCTGTTTTATCATGTTTGTAATGTTACACATGCATTTCCTAACAAGTAGGTAAGGCTTGCATTAAGGCGTTCAAAACAGCGTTTGCTGGCGTTGTAAGAGCTCTAAACAGTGTTTCTGAGCATAACTTGTGGCAAAAGTGCAACTTTTGAAGAATGAACTGAAAACTCATATTTTGTTCCAAAACAGTGTTTGGATGTGATAACAAGCTGTTTTATCATGTTTGTAATGTTACACATCCATTTTCTAACAAGTAGGTAAGGCTTGCATTAAGGCGTTCAAAACAGCGTTTGCTGGCGCTGTAAGAGCTCTAAACAGTGTTTCTGAGCACAACTTGGAGCAAAAGTGCAACTTTTGAAGAATGAACTGAAAACTCATATTTTGTTCTAAAACAGTGTTTGGATGTGATAACAAGCTGTTTTATCATGTTTGTAATGTTACACATGCATTTCTTAACAAGTAGGTAAGGCTTGCATTAAGGCGTTCAAAACAGCGTTTGCTGGCGCTGTAAGCGCTCTAAACAGTGTTTCTGAGCATAACTTGGAGCAAAAGTGCAACTTTTGAAGAATGAACTGAAAACTCATATTTTGTTCTAAAACAGTGTTTGGATGTGATAACAAGCTGTTTTATCATGTTTGTAATGTTACACATCCATTTTCTAACAAGTAGTAAGTCTTGCATTAAGGCGTTCAAAACAGCGTTTGCTGGCGCTGTAAGCGCTCTAAACAGTGTTTCTGAGCATAACTTGGAGCAAAAGTGCAACTTTTGAAGAATGAACTGAAAACTCATATTTTGTTCTAAAACAGTGTTTGGATGTGATAACAAGCTGTTTTATCATGTTTGTAATGTTACACATGCATTTCCTAACAAGTAGGTAATGCTTGCATTAAGGCGTTCAAAACAGCGGTTTGCTGGCGCTGTAAGCGCTCTAAACAGTGTTTCTGAGCATAACTTGTGGCAAAAGTGCAACTTTTGAAGAATGAACTGAAAACTCATATTTTGTTCTAAAACAGTGTTTGGATGTGATAACAAGCTGTTTTATCATGTTTGTAATGTTACACATGCATTTCCTAACAAGTAGGTAAGGCTTGCATTAAGGCGTTCAAAACAGCGTTTGCTGGCGCTGTAAGCGCTCTAAACAGTGTTTCTGAGCATAACTTGGAGCAAAAGTGCAACTTTTGAAGAATGAACTGAAAACTCATATTTTGTTCCAAAACAGTGTTTAGATGTGATAACAAGCTGTTTTATCATGTTTGTAATGTTACACATGCATTTCCAAACAAGTAGTAAGTCTTGTATTAAGGCGTTCAAAACAGCGTTTGCTGGCGCTGTAAGCGCTCTAAACAGTGTTTCTGAGCATAACTTGGAGCAAAAGTGCAACTTTTGAAGAATGAACTGAAAACTCATATTTTGTTCTAAAACAGTGTTTGGATGTGATAACAAGCTGTTTTATCATGTTTGTAATGTTACACATGCATTTCCTAACAAGTAGGTAAGGCTTGCATTAAGGCGTTCAAAACAGCGTTTGCTGGCGTTGTAAGAGCTCTAAACAGTGTTTCTGAGCATAACTTGGGGCAAAAGTGCAACTTTTCAAGAATGAAAAGAAAACTCATATTTTGTTCTAAAACAGTGTTTGGATGTGATAACAAGCTGTTTTATCATGTTTGTAATGTTACACATGCATTTCCTAACAAGTAGGTAAGGCTTGCATTAAGGCGTTCAAAACAGCGTTTGCTGGCGCTGTAAGCGCTCTAAACAGTGTTTCTGAGCATAACTTGGAGCAAAAGTGCAACTTTTGAAGAATGAACTGAAAACTCATATTTTGTTCCAAAACAGTGTTTGGATGTGATAACAAGCTGTTTTATCATGTTTGTAATGTTACACATGCATTTCCTAACAAGTAGGTAAGGCTTGCATTAAGGCGTTCAAAACAGCGTTTGCTGGCGCTGTAAGCGCTCTAAACAGTGTTTCTGAGCATAACTTGGAGCAAAAGTGCAACTTTTGAAGAATGAAAAGAAAACTCATATTTTGAATGAAAACAGTGTTTGGATGTGATAACAAGCTGTTTTATCATGTTTGTAATGTTACACATCCATTTTCTAACAAGTAGTAAGTCTTGCATTAAGGCGTTCAAAACAGCGTTTGCTGGCGCTGTAAGCGCTCTAAACAGTGTTTCTGAGCATAACTTGTGGCAAAAGTGCAACTTTTGAAGAATGAACTGAAAACTCATATTTTGTTCTAAAACAGTGTTTGGATGTGATAACAAGCTGTTTTATCATGTTTGTAATGTTACACATGCATTTCCTAACAAGTAGGTAAGGCTTGCATTAAGGCGTTCAAAACAGCGTTTGCTGGCGCTGTAAGCGCTCTAAACAGTGTTTCTGAGCATAACTTGTGGCAAAAGTGCAACTTTTGAAGAATGAACTGAAAACTCATATTTTGTTCTAAAACAGTGTTTGGATGTGATAACAAGCTGTTTTATCATGTTTGTAATGTTACACATGCATTTCCTAACAAGTAGGTAAGTCTTGTATTAAGGCGTTCAAAACAGCGTTTGCTGGCGCTGTAAGCGCTCTAAACAGTGTTTCTGAGCATAACTTGGAGCAAAAGTGCAACTTTTGAAGAATGAACTGAAAACTCATATTTTGTTCCAAAACAGTGTTTGGATGTGATAACAAGCTGTTTTATCATGTTTGTAATGTTACACATGCATTTCCTAACAAGTAGTAAGGCTTGCATTAAGGCGTTCAAAACAGCGTTTGCTGGCGTTGTAAGAGCTCTAAACAGTGTTTCTGAGCATAACTTGGAGCAAAAGTGCAACTTTTGAAGAATGAACTGAAAACTCATATTTTGTTCTAAAACAGTGTTTGGATGTGATAACAAGCTGTTTTATCATGTTTGTAATGTTACACATCCATTTTCTAACAAGTAGTAAGTCTTGCATTAAGGCGTTCAAAACAGCGTTTGCTGGCGCTGTAAGCGCTCTAAACAGTGTTTCTGAGCATAACTTGGAGCAAAAGTGCAACTTTTGAAGAATGAACTGAAAACTCATATTTTGTTCTAAAACAGTGTTTGGATGTGATAACAAGCTGTTTTATCATGTTTGTAATGTTACACATGCATTTCCTAACAAGTAGGTAATGCTTGCATTAAGGCGTTCAAAACAGCGTTTGCTGGCGCTGTAAGCGCTCTAAACAGTGTTTCTGAGCATAACTTGGAGCAAAAGTGCAAGTTTTGAAGAATGAACTGAAAACTCATATTTTGTTCTAAAACAGTGTTTGGATGTGATAACAAGCTGTTTTATCATGTTTGTAATGTTACACATCCATTTTCTAACAAGTAGGTAAGGCTTGCATTAAGGCGTTCAAAACAGCGTTTGCTGGCGCTGTAAGAGCTCTAAACAGTGTTTCTGAGCACAACTTGGAGCAAAAGTGCAACTTTTGAAGAATGAACTGAAAACTCATATTTTGTTCTAAAACAGTGTTTGGATGTGATAACAAGCTGTTTTATCATGTTTGTAATGTTACACATGCATTTCCTAACAAGTAGGTAAGGCTTGCATTAAGGCGTTCAAAACAGCGTTTGCTGGCGCTGTAAGCGCTCTAAACAGTGTTTCTGAGCATAACTTGGAGCAAAAGTGCAACTTTTGAAGAATGAACTGAAAACTCATATTTTGTTCTAAAACAGTGTTTGGATGTGATAACAAGCTGTTTTATCATGTTTGTATTGTTACACATGCATTTCCTAACAAGTAGGTAAGGCTTGCATTAAGGCGTTCAAAACAGCGTTTGCTGGCGTTGTAAGAGCTCTAAACAGTGTTTCTGAGCATAACTTGTGGCAAAAGTGCAACTTTTGAAGAATGAACTGAAAACTCATATTTTGTTCCAAAACAGTGTTTGGATGTGATAACAAGCTGTTTTATCATGTTTGTAATGTTACACATGCATTTCCTAACAAGTAGGTAAGGCTTGCATTAAGGCGTTCAAAACAGCGTTTGCTGGCGTTGTAAGAGCTCTAAACAGTGTTTCTGAGCATAACTTGTGGCAAAAGTGCAACTTTTGAAGAATGAACTGAAAACTCATATTTTGTTCCAAAACAGTGTTTGGATGTGATAACAAGCTGTTTTATCATGTTTGTAATGTTACACATGCATTTCCTAACAAGTAGGTAAGGCTTGCATTAAGGCGTTCAAAACAGCGTTTGCTGGCGTTGTAAGAGCTCTAAACAGTGTTTCTGAGCATAACTTGTGGCAAAAGTGCAACTTTTGAAGAATGAACTGAAAACTCATATTTTGTTCCAAAACAGTGTTTGGATGTGATAACAAGCTGTTTTATCATGTTTGTAATGTTACACATCCATTTTCTAACAAGTAGGTAAGGCTTGCATTAAGGCGTTCAAAACAGCGTTTGCTGGCGCTGTAAGAGCTCTAAACAGTGTTTCTGAGCACAACTTGGAGCAAAAGTGCAACTTTTGAAGAATGAACTGAAAACTCATATTTTGTTCTAAAACAGTGTTTGGATGTGATAACAAGCTGTTTTATCATGTTTGTAATGTTACACATGCATTTCTTAACAAGTAGGTAAGGCTTGCATTAAGGCGTTCAAAACAGCGTTTGCTGGCGCTGTAAGCGCTCTAAACAGTGTTTCTGAGCATAACTTGGAGCAAAAGTGCAACTTTTGAAGAATGAACTGAAAACTCATATTTTGTTCTAAAACAGTGTTTGGATGTGATAACAAGCTGTTTTATCATGTTTGTAATGTTACACATGCATTTCCTAACAAGTAGGTAAGGCTTGCATTAAGGCGTTCAAAACAGCGTTTTCTGGCGTTGTAAGAGCTCTAAACAGTGTTTCTGAGCATAACTTGTGGCAAAAGTGCAACTTTTGAAGAATGAACTGAAAACTCATATTTTGTTCCAAAACAGTGTTTGGATGTGATAACAAGCTGTTTTATCATGTTTGTAATGTTACACATCCATTTTCTAACAAGTAGGTAAGGCTTGCATTAAGGCGTTCAAAACAGCGTTTGCTGGCGCTGTAAGAGCTCTAAACAGTGTTTCTGAGCACAACTTGGAGCAAAAGTGCAACTTTTGAAGAATGAACTGAAAACTCATATTTTGTTCTAAAACAGTGTTTGGATGTGATAACAAGCTGTTTTATCATGTTTGTAATGTTACACATGCATTTCCTAACAAGTAGGTAAGGCTTGCATTAAGGCGTTCAAAACAGCGTTTGCTGGCGCTGTAAGCGCTCTAAACAGTGTTTCTGAGCATAACTTGGAGCAAAAGTGCAACTTTTGAAGAATGAACTGAAAACTCATATTTTGTTCTAAAACAGTGTTTGGATGTGATAACAAGCTGTTTTATCATGTTTGTATTGTTACACATGCATTTCCTAACAAGTAGTAAGTCTTGCATTAAGGCGTTCAAAACAGCGTTTGCTGGCGCTGTAAGCGCTCTAAACAGTGTTTCTGAGCATAACTTGGAGCAAAAGTGCAACTTTTGAAGAATGAACTGAAAACTCATATTTTGTTCTAAAACAGTGTTTGGATGTGATAACAAGCTGTTTTATCATGTTTGTAATGTTACACATGCATTTCCTAACAAGTAGGTAAGGCTTGCATTAAGGCGTTCAAAACAGCGTTTGCTGGCGCTGTAAGCGCTCTAAACAGTGTTTCTGAGCATAACTTGGAGCAAAAGTGCAACTTTTGAAGAATGAACTGAAAACTCATATTTTGTTCTAAAACAGTGTTTGGATGTGATAACAAGCTGTTTTATCATGTTTGTATTGTTACACATGCATTTCCTAACAAGTAGGTAAGGCTTGCATTAAGGCGTTCAAAACAGCGTTTGCTGGCGTTGTAAGAGCTCTAAACAGTGTTTCTGAGCATAACTTGTGGCAAAAGTGCAACTTTTGAAGAATGAACTGAAAACTCATATTTTGTTCCAAAACAGTGTTTGGATGTGATAACAAGCTGTTTTATCATGTTTGTAATGTTACACATGCATTTCCTAACAAGTAGGTAAGGCTTGCATTAAGGCGTTCAAAACAGCGTTTGCTGGCGTTGTAAGAGCTCTAAACAGTGTTTCTGAGCATAACTTGGAGCAAAAGTGCAACTTTTGAAGAATGAACTGAAAACTCATATTTTGTTCTAAAACAGTGTTTGGATGTGATAACAAGCTGTTTTATCATGTTTGTATTGTTACACATGCATTTCCTAACAAGTAGTAAGTCTTGCATTAAGGCGTTCAAAACAGCGTTTGCTGGCGCTGTAAGCGCTCTAAACAGTGTTTCTGAGCATAACTTGGAGCAAAAGTGCAACTTTTGAAGAATGAACTGAAAACTCATATTTTGTTCTAAAACAGTGTTTGGATGTGATAACAAGCTGTTTTATCATGTTTGTAATGTTACACATGCATTTCCTAACAAGTAGGTAAGGCTTGCATTAAGGCGTTCAAAACAGCGTTTTCTGGCGTTGTAAGAGCTCTAAACAGTGTTTCTGAGCATAACTTGTGGCAAAAGTGCAACTTTTGAAGAATGAACTGAAAACTCATATTTTGTTCCAAAACAGTGTTTGGATGTGATAACAAGCTGTTTTATCATGTTTGTAATGTTACACATCCATTTTCTAACAAGTAGGTAAGGCTTGCATTAAGGCGTTCAAAACAGCGTTTGCTGGCGCTGTAAGAGCTCTAAACAGTGTTTCTGAGCACAACTTGGAGCAAAAGTGCAACTTTTGAAGAATGAACTGAAAACTCATATTTTGTTCTAAAACAGTGTTTGGATGTGATAACAAGCTGTTTTATCATGTTTGTAATGTTACACATGCATTTCCTAACAAGTAGGTAAGGCTTGCATTAAGGCGTTCAAAACAGCGTTTGCTGGCGCTGTAAGCGCTCTAAACAGTGTTTCTGAGCATAACTTGGAGCAAAAGTGCAACTTTTGAAGAATGAACTGAAAACTCATATTTTGTTCTAAAACAGTGTTTGGATGTGATAACAAGCTGTTTTATCATGTTTGTAATGTTACACATGCATTTCCTAACAAGTAGGTAAGGCTTGCATTAAGGCGTTCAAAACAGCGTTTGCTGGCGCTGTAAGCGCTCTAAACAGTGTTTCTGAGCATAACTTGGAGCAAAAGTGCAACTTTTGAAGAATGAACTGAAAACTCATATTTTGTTCTAAAACAGTGTTTGGATGTGATAACAAGCTGTTTTATCATGTTTGTATTGTTACACATGCATTTCCTAACAAGTAGTAAGTCTTGCATTAAGGCGTTCAAAACAGCGTTTGCTGGCGCTGTAAGCGCTCTAAACAGTGTTTCTGAGCATAACTTGGAGCAAAAGTGCAACTTTTGAAGAATGAACTGAAAACTCATATTTTGTTCTAAAACAGTGTTTGGATGTGATAACAAGCTGTTTTATCATGTTTGTAATGTTACACATGCATTTCCTAACAAGTAGGTAAGGCTTGCATTAAGGCGTTCAAAACAGCGTTTTCTGGCGTTGTAAGAGCTCTAAACAGTGTTTCTGAGCATAACTTGTGGCAAAAGTGCAACTTTTGAAGAATGAACTGAAAACTCATATTTTGTTCCAAAACAGTGTTTGGATGTGATAACAAGCTGTTTTATCATGTTTGTAATGTTACACATCCATTTTCTAACAAGTAGGTAAGGCTTGCATTAAGGCGTTCAAAACAGCGTTTGCTGGCGCTGTAAGAGCTCTAAACAGTGTTTCTGAGCACAACTTGGAGCAAAAGTGCAACTTTTGAAGAATGAACTGAAAACTCATATTTTGTTCTAAAACAGTGTTTGGATGTGATAACAAGCTGTTTTATCATGTTTGTAATGTTACACATGCATTTCCTAACAAGTAGGTAAGGCTTGCATTAAGGCGTTCAAAACAGCGTTTGCTGGCGCTGTAAGCGCTCTAAACAGTGTTTCTGAGCATAACTTGGAGCAAAAGTGCAACTTTTGAAGAATGAACTGAAAACTCATATTTTGTTCTAAAACAGTGTTTGGATGTGATAACAAGCTGTTTTATCATGTTTGTATTGTTACACATGCATTTCCTAACAAGTAGTAAGTCTTGCATTAAGGCGTTCAAAACAGCGTTTGCTGGCGCTGTAAGCGCTCTAAACAGTGTTTCTGAGCATAACTTGGAGCAAAAGTGCAACTTTTGAAGAATGAACTGAAAACTCATATTTTGTTCTAAAACAGTGTTTGGATGTGATAACAAGCTGTTTTATCATGTTTGTAATGTTACACATGCATTTCCTAACAAGTAGGTAAGGCTTGCATTAAGGCGTTCAAAACAGCGTTTGCTGGCGCTGTAAGCGCTCTAAACAGTGTTTCTGAGCATAACTTGGAGCAAAAGTGCAACTTTTGAAGAATGAACTGAAAACTCATATTTTGTTCTAAAACAGTGTTTGGATGTGATAACAAGCTGTTTTATCATGTTTGTATTGTTACACATGCATTTCCTAACAAGTAGGTAAGGCTTGCATTAAGGCGTTCAAAACAGCGTTTGCTGGCGTTGTAAGAGCTCTAAACAGTGTTTCTGAGCATAACTTGTGGCAAAAGTGCAACTTTTGAAGAATGAACTGAAAACTCATATTTTGTTCCAAAACAGTGTTTGGATGTGATAACAAGCTGTTTTATCATGTTTGTAATGTTACACATGCATTTCCTAACAAGTAGGTAAGGCTTGCATTAAGGCGTTCAAAACAGCGTTTGCTGGCGTTGTAAGAGCTCTAAACAGTGTTTCTGAGCATAACTTGTGGCAAAAGTGCAACTTTTGAAGAATGAACTGAAAACTCATATTTTGTTCTAAAACAGTGTTTGGATGTGATAACAAGCTGTTTTATCATGTTTGTAATGTTACACATGCATTTCCTAACAAGTAGGTAAGGCTTGCATTAAGGCGTTCAAAACAGCGTTTGCTGGCGCTGTAAGCGCTCTAAACAGTGTTTCTGAGCATAACTTGGAGCAAAAGTGCAACTTTTGAAGAATGAACTGAAAACTCATATTTTGTTCTAAAACAGTGTTTGGATGTGATAACAAGCTGTTTTATCATGTTTGTATTGTTACACATGCATTTCCTAACAAGTAGTAAGTCTTGCATTAAGGCGTTCAAAACAGCGTTTGCTGGCGCTGTAAGCGCTCTAAACAGTGTTTCTGAGCATAACTTGGAGCAAAAGTGCAACTTTTGAAGAATGAACTGAAAACTCATATTTTGTTCTAAAACAGTGTTTGGATGTGATAACAAGCTGTTTTATCATGTTTGTAATGTTACACATGCATTTCCTAACAAGTAGGTAAGGCTTGCATTAAGGCGTTCAAAACAGCGTTTTCTGGCGTTGTAAGAGCTCTAAACAGTGTTTCTGAGCATAACTTGTGGCAAAAGTGCAACTTTTGAAGAATGAACTGAAAACTCATATTTTGTTCCAAAACAGTGTTTGGATGTGATAACAAGCTGTTTTATCATGTTTGTAATGTTACACATCCATTTTCTAACAAGTAGGTAAGGCTTGCATTAAGGCGTTCAAAACAGCGTTTGCTGGCGCTGTAAGAGCTCTAAACAGTGTTTCTGAGCACAACTTGGAGCAAAAGTGCAACTTTTGAAGAATGAACTGAAAACTCATATTTTGTTCTAAAACAGTGTTTGGATGTGATAACAAGCTGTTTTATCATGTTTGTAATGTTACACATGCATTTCCTAACAAGTAGGTAAGGCTTGCATTAAGGCGTTCAAAACAGCGTTTGCTGGCGCTGTAAGCGCTCTAAACAGTGTTTCTGAGCATAACTTGGAGCAAAAGTGCAACTTTTGAAGAATGAACTGAAAACTCATATTTTGTTCTAAAACAGTGTTTGGATGTGATAACAAGCTGTTTTATCATGTTTGTAATGTTACACATGCATTTCCTAACAAGTAGGTAAGGCTTGCATTAAGGCGTTCAAAACAGCGTTTGCTGGCGTTGTAAGAGCTCTAAACAGTGTTTCTGAGCATAACTTGTGGCAAAAGTGCAACTTTTGAAGAATGAACTGAAAACTCATATTTTGTTCTAAAACAGTGTTTGGATGTGATAACAAGCTGTTTTATCATGTTTGTAATGTTACACATGCATTTCCTAACAAGTAGGTAAGGCTTGCATTAAGGCGTTCAAAACAGCGTTTGCTGGCGCTGTAAGCGCTCTAAACAGTGTTTCTGAGCATAACTTGGAGCAAAAGTGCAACTTTTGAAGAATGAACTGAAAACTCATATTTTGTTCTAAAACAGTGTTTGGATGTGATAACAAGCTGTTTTATCATGTTTGTATTGTTACACATGCATTTCCTAACAAGTAGTAAGTCTTGCATTAAGGCGTTCAAAACAGCGTTTGCTGGCGCTGTAAGCGCTCTAAACAGTGTTTCTGAGCATAACTTGGAGCAAAAGTGCAACTTTTGAAGAATGAACTGAAAACTCATATTTTGTTCTAAAACAGTGTTTGGATGTGATAACAAGCTGTTTTATCATGTTTGTAATGTTACACATGCATTTCCTAACAAGTAGGTAAGGCTTGCATTAAGGCGTTCAAAACAGCGTTTTCTGGCGTTGTAAGAGCTCTAAACAGTGTTTCTGAGCATAACTTGTGGCAAAAGTGCAACTTTTGAAGAATGAACTGAAAACTCATATTTTGTTCCAAAACAGTGTTTGGATGTGATAACAAGCTGTTTTATCATGTTTGTAATGTTACACATCCATTTTCTAACAAGTAGGTAAGGCTTGCATTAAGGCGTTCAAAACAGCGTTTGCTGGCGCTGTAAGAGCTCTAAACAGTGTTTCTGAGCACAACTTGGAGCAAAAGTGCAACTTTTGAAGAATGAACTGAAAACTCATATTTTGTTCTAAAACAGTGTTTGGATGTGATAACAAGCTGTTTTATCATGTTTGTAATGTTACACATGCATTTCCTAACAAGTAGGTAAGGCTTGCATTAAGGCGTTCAAAACAGCGTTTGCTGGCGCTGTAAGCGCTCTAAACAGTGTTTCTGAGCATAACTTGGAGCAAAAGTGCAACTTTTGAAGAATGAACTGAAAACTCATATTTTGTTCTAAAACAGTGTTTGGATGTGATAACAAGCTGTTTTATCATGTTTGTATTGTTACACATGCATTTCCTAACAAGTAGTAAGTCTTGCATTAAGGCGTTCAAAACAGCGTTTGCTGGCGCTGTAAGCGCTCTAAACAGTGTTTCTGAGCATAACTTGGAGCAAAAGTGCAACTTTTGAAGAATGAACTGAAAACTCATATTTTGTTCTAAAACAGTGTTTGGATGTGATAACAAGCTGTTTTATCATGTTTGTAATGTTACACATGCATTTCCTAACAAGTAGGTAAGGCTTGCATTAAGGCGTTCAAAACAGCGTTTGCTGGCGCTGTAAGCGCTCTAAACAGTGTTTCTGAGCATAACTTGGAGCAAAAGTGCAACTTTTGAAGAATGAACTGAAAACTCATATTTTGTTCTAAAACAGTGTTTGGATGTGATAACAAGCTGTTTTATCATGTTTGTATTGTTACACATGCATTTCCTAACAAGTAGGTAAGGCTTGCATTAAGGCGTTCAAAACAGCGTTTGCTGGCGTTGTAAGAGCTCTAAACAGTGTTTCTGAGCATAACTTGTGGCAAAAGTGCAACTTTTGAAGAATGAACTGAAAACTCATATTTTGTTCCAAAACAGTGTTTGGATGTGATAACAAGCTGTTTTATCATGTTTGTAATGTTACACATGCATTTCCTAACAAGTAGGTAAGGCTTGCATTAAGGCGTTCAAAACAGCGTTTGCTGGCGTTGTAAGAGCTCTAAACAGTGTTTCTGAGCATAACTTGTGGCAAAAGTGCAACTTTTGAAGAATGAACTGAAAACTCATATTTTGTTCCAAAACAGTGTTTGGATGTGATAACAAGCTGTTTTATCATGTTTGTAATGTTACACATGCATTTCCTAACAAGTAGGTAAGGCTTGCATTAAGGCGTTCAAAACAGCGTTTGCTGGCGTTGTAAGAGCTCTAAACAGTGTTTCTGAGCATAACTTGTGGCAAAAGTGCAACTTTTGAAGAATGAACTGAAAACTCATATTTTGTTCCAAAACAGTGTTTGGATGTGATAACAAGCTGTTTTATCATGTTTGTAATGTTACACATCCATTTTCTAACAAGTAGGTAAGGCTTGCATTAAGGCGTTCAAAACAGCGTTTGCTGGCGCTGTAAGAGCTCTAAACAGTGTTTCTGAGCACAACTTGGAGCAAAAGTGCAACTTTTGAAGAATGAACTGAAAACTCATATTTTGTTCTAAAACAGTGTTTGGATGTGATAACAAGCTGTTTTATCATGTTTGTAATGTTACACATGCATTTCTTAACAAGTAGGTAAGGCTTGCATTAAGGCGTTCAAAACAGCGTTTGCTGGCGCTGTAAGCGCTCTAAACAGTGTTTCTGAGCATAACTTGGAGCAAAAGTGCAACTTTTGAAGCATGAACTGAAAACTCATATTTTGTTCTAAAACAGTGTTTGGATGTGATAACAAGCTGTTTTATCATGTTTGTATTGTTACACATGCATTTCCTAACAAGTAGTAAGTCTTGCATTAAGGCGTTCAAAACAGCGTTTGCTGGCGCTGTAAGAGCTCTAAACAGTGTTTCTGAGCACAACTTGGAGCAAAAGTGCAACTTTTGAAGAATGAACTGAAAACTCATATTTTGTTCTAAAACAGTGTTTGGATGTGATAACAAGCTGTTTTATCATGTTTGTAATGTTACACATGCATTTCCTAACAAGTAGGTAAGGCTTGCATTAAGGCGTTCAAAACAGCGTTTGCTGGCGCTGTAAGCGCTCTAAACAGTGTTTCTGAGCATAACTTGGAGCAAAAGTGCAACTTTTGAAGAATGAACTGAAAACTCATATTTTGTTCTAAAACAGTGTTTGGATGTGATAACAAGCTGTTTTATCATGTTTGTAATGTTACACATGCATTTCCTAACAAGTAGGTAAGGCTTGCATTAAGGCGTTCAAAACAGCGTTTGCTGGCGCTGTAAGCGCTCTAAACAGTGTTTCTGAGCATAACTTGGAGCAAAAGTGCAACTTTTGAAGAATGAACTGAAAACTCATATTTTGTTCTAAAACAGTGTTTGGATGTGATAACAAGCTGTTTTATCATGTTTGTATTGTTACACATGCATTTCCTAACAAGTAGTAAGTCTTGCATTAAGGCGTTCAAAACAGCGTTTGCTGGCGCTGTAAGCGCTCTAAACAGTGTTTCTGAGCATAACTTGGAGCAAAAGTGCAACTTTTGAAGAATGAACTGAAAACTCATATTTTGTTCTAAAACAGTGTTTGGATGTGATAACAAGCTGTTTTATCATGTTTGTAATGTTACACATGCATTTCCTAACAAGTAGGTAAGGCTTGCATTAAGGCGTTCAAAACAGCGTTTTCTGGCGTTGTAAGAGCTCTAAACAGTGTTTCTGAGCATAACTTGTGGCAAAAGTGCAACTTTTGAAGAATGAACTGAAAACTCATATTTTGTTCCAAAACAGTGTTTGGATGTGATAACAAGCTGTTTTATCATGTTTGTAATGTTACACATCCATTTTCTAACAAGTAGGTAAGGCTTGCATTAAGGCGTTCAAAACAGCGTTTGCTGGCGCTGTAAGAGCTCTAAACAGTGTTTCTGAGCACAACTTGGAGCAAAAGTGCAACTTTTGAAGAATGAACTGAAAACTCATATTTTGTTCTAAAACAGTGTTTGGATGTGATAACAAGCTGTTTTATCATGTTTGTAATGTTACACATGCATTTCCTAACAAGTAGGTAAGGCTTGCATTAAGGCGTTCAAAACAGCGTTTGCTGGCGCTGTAAGCGCTCTAAACAGTGTTTCTGAGCATAACTTGGAGCAAAAGTGCAACTTTTGAAGAATGAACTGAAAACTCATATTTTGTTCTAAAACAGTGTTTGGATGTGATAACAAGCTGTTTTATCATGTTTGTATTGTTACACATGCATTTCCTAACAAGTAGTAAGTCTTGCATTAAGGCGTTCAAAACAGCGTTTGCTGGCGCTGTAAGCGCTCTAAACAGTGTTTCTGAGCATAACTTGGAGCAAAAGTGCAACTTTTGAAGAATGAACTGAAAACTCATATTTTGTTCTAAAACAGTGTTTGGATGTGATAACAAGCTGTTTTATCATGTTTGTAATGTTACACATGCATTTCCTAACAAGTAGGTAAGGCTTGCATTAAGGCGTTCAAAACAGCGTTTGCTGGCGCTGTAAGCGCTCTAAACAGTGTTTCTGAGCATAACTTGGAGCAAAAGTGCAACTTTTGAAGAATGAACTGAAAACTCATATTTTGTTCTAAAACAGTGTTTGGATGTGATAACAAGCTGTTTTATCATGTTTGTATTGTTACACATGCATTTCCTAACAAGTAGGTAAGGCTTGCATTAAGGCGTTCAAAACAGCGTTTGCTGGCGTTGTAAGAGCTCTAAACAGTGTTTCTGAGCATAACTTGTGGCAAAAGTGCAACTTTTGAAGAATGAACTGAAAACTCATATTTTGTTCCAAAACAGTGTTTGGATGTGATAACAAGCTGTTTTATCATGTTTGTATTGTTACACATGCATTTCCTAACAAGTAGGTAAGGCTTGCATTAAGGCGTTCAAAACAGCGTTTGCTGGCGTTGTAAGAGCTCTAAACAGTGTTTCTGAGCATAACTTGTGGCAAAAGTGCAACTTTTGAAGAATGAACTGAAAACTCATATTTTGTTCCAAAACAGTGTTTGGATGTGATAACAAGCTGTTTTATCATGTTTGTAATGTTACACATGCATTTCCTAACAAGTAGGTAAGGCTTGCATTAAGGCGTTCAAAACAGCGTTTGCTGGCGTTGTAAGAGCTCTAAACAGTGTTTCTGAGCATAACTTGGAGCAAAAGTGCAACTTTTGAAGAATGAACTGAAAACTCATATTTTGTTCTAAAACAGTGTTTGGATGTGATAACAAGCTGTTTTATCATGTTTGTATTGTTACACATGCATTTCCTAACAAGTAGTAAGTCTTGCATTAAGGCGTTCAAAACAGCGTTTGCTGGCGCTGTAAGCGCTCTAAACAGTGTTTCTGAGCATAACTTGGAGCAAAAGTGCAACTTTTGAAGAATGAACTGAAAACTCATATTTTGTTCTAAAACAGTGTTTGGATGTGATAACAAGCTGTTTTATCATGTTTGTAATGTTACACATGCATTTCCTAACAAGTAGGTAAGGCTTGCATTAAGGCGTTCAAAACAGCGTTTTCTGGCGTTGTAAGAGCTCTAAACAGTGTTTCTGAGCATAACTTGTGGCAAAAGTGCAACTTTTGAAGAATGAACTGAAAACTCATATTTTGTTCCAAAACAGTGTTTGGATGTGATAACAAGCTGTTTTATCATGTTTGTAATGTTACACATCCATTTTCTAACAAGTAGGTAAGGCTTGCATTAAGGCGTTCAAAACAGCGTTTGCTGGCGCTGTAAGAGCTCTAAACAGTGTTTCTGAGCACAACTTGGAGCAAAAGTGCAACTTTTGAAGAATGAACTGAAAACTCATATTTTGTTCTAAAACAGTGTTTGGATGTGATAACAAGCTGTTTTATCATGTTTGTAATGTTACACATGCATTTCCTAACAAGTAGGTAAGGCTTGCATTAAGGCGTTCAAAACAGCGTTTGCTGGCGCTGTAAGCGCTCTAAACAGTGTTTCTGAGCATAACTTGGAGCAAAAGTGCAACTTTTGAAGAATGAACTGAAAACTCATATTTTGTTCTAAAACAGTGTTTGGATGTGATAACAAGCTGTTTTATCATGTTTGTAATGTTACACATGCATTTCCTAACAAGTAGGTAAGGCTTGCATTAAGGCGTTCAAAACAGCGTTTGCTGGCGCTGTAAGCGCTCTAAACAGTGTTTCTGAGCATAACTTGGAGCAAAAGTGCAACTTTTGAAGAATGAACTGAAAACTCATATTTTGTTCTAAAACAGTGTTTGGATGTGATAACAAGCTGTTTTATCATGTTTGTATTGTTACACATGCATTTCCTAACAAGTAGTAAGTCTTGCATTAAGGCGTTCAAAACAGCGTTTGCTGGCGCTGTAAGCGCTCTAAACAGTGTTTCTGAGCATAACTTGGAGCAAAAGTGCAACTTTTGAAGAATGAACTGAAAACTCATATTTTGTTCTAAAACAGTGTTTGGATGTGATAACAAGCTGTTTTATCATGTTTGTAATGTTACACATGCATTTCCTAACAAGTAGGTAAGGCTTGCATTAAGGCGTTCAAAACAGCGTTTTCTGGCGTTGTAAGAGCTCTAAACAGTGTTTCTGAGCATAACTTGTGGCAAAAGTGCAACTTTTGAAGAATGAACTGAAAACTCATATTTTGTTCCAAAACAGTGTTTGGATGTGATAACAAGCTGTTTTATCATGTTTGTAATGTTACACATCCATTTTCTAACAAGTAGGTAAGGCTTGCATTAAGGCGTTCAAAACAGCGTTTGCTGGCGCTGTAAGAGCTCTAAACAGTGTTTCTGAGCACAACTTGGAGCAAAAGTGCAACTTTTGAAGAATGAACTGAAAACTCATATTTTGTTCTAAAACAGTGTTTGGATGTGATAACAAGCTGTTTTATCATGTTTGTAATGTTACACATGCATTTCCTAACAAGTAGGTAAGGCTTGCATTAAGGCGTTCAAAACAGCGTTTGCTGGCGCTGTAAGCGCTCTAAACAGTGTTTCTGAGCATAACTTGGAGCAAAAGTGCAACTTTTGAAGAATGAACTGAAAACTCATATTTTGTTCTAAAACAGTGTTTGGATGTGATAACAAGCTGTTTTATCATGTTTGTATTGTTACACATGCATTTCCTAACAAGTAGTAAGTCTTGCATTAAGGCGTTCAAAACAGCGTTTGCTGGCGCTGTAAGCGCTCTAAACAGTGTTTCTGAGCATAACTTGGAGCAAAAGTGCAACTTTTGAAGAATGAACTGAAAACTCATATTTTGTTCTAAAACAGTGTTTGGATGTGATAACAAGCTGTTTTATCATGTTTGTAATGTTACACATGCATTTCCTAACAAGTAGGTAAGGCTTGCATTAAGGCGTTCAAAACAGCGTTTGCTGGCGCTGTAAGCGCTCTAAACAGTGTTTCTGAGCATAACTTGGAGCAAAAGTGCAACTTTTGAAGAATGAACTGAAAACTCATATTTTGTTCTAAAACAGTGTTTGGATGTGATAACAAGCTGTTTTATCATGTTTGTATTGTTACACATGCATTTCCTAACAAGTAGGTAAGGCTTGCATTAAGGCGTTCAAAACAGCGTTTGCTGGCGTTGTAAGAGCTCTAAACAGTGTTTCTGAGCATAACTTGTGGCAAAAGTGCAACTTTTGAAGAATGAACTGAAAACTCATATTTTGTTCCAAAACAGTGTTTGGATGTGATAACAAGCTGTTTTATCATGTTTGTAATGTTACACATGCATTTCCTAACAAGTAGGTAAGGCTTGCATTAAGGCGTTCAAAACAGCGTTTGCTGGCGTTGTAAGAGCTCTAAACAGTGTTTCTGAGCATAACTTGTGGCAAAAGTGCAACTTTTGAAGAATGAACTGAAAACTCATATTTTGTTCTAAAACAGTGTTTGGATGTGATAACAAGCTGTTTTATCATGTTTGTAATGTTACACATGCATTTCCTAACAAGTAGGTAAGGCTTGCATTAAGGCGTTCAAAACAGCGTTTGCTGGCGCTGTAAGCGCTCTAAACAG
Source organism: Brachyhypopomus gauderio (assembly GCF_052324685.1). NCBI lineage: Eukaryota > Metazoa > Chordata > Actinopteri > Gymnotiformes > Hypopomidae > Brachyhypopomus > Brachyhypopomus gauderio. The sequence continues at coordinate 32,695 of NW_027507455.1, forward strand.
TGTTTCTGAGCATAACTTGGAGCAAAAGTGCAACTTTTGAAGAATGAACTGAAAACTCATATTTTGTTCTAAAACAGTGTTTGGATGTGATAACAAGCTGTTTTATCATGTTTGTATTGTTACACATGCATTTCCTAACAAGTAGTAAGTCTTGCATTAAGGCGTTCAAAACAGCGTTTGCTGGCGCTGTAAGCGCTCTAAACAGTGTTTCTGAGCATAACTTGGAGCAAAAGTGCAACTTTTGAAGAATGAACTGAAAACTCATATTTTGTTCTAAAACAGTGTTTGGATGTGATAACAAGCTGTTTTATCATGTTTGTAATGTTACACATGCATTTCCTAACAAGTAGGTAAGGCTTGCATTAAGGCGTTCAAAACAGCGTTTTCTGGCGTTGTAAGAGCTCTAAACAGTGTTTCTGAGCATAACTTGTGCAAAAGTGCAACTTTTGAAGAATGAACTGAAAACTCATATTTTGTTCCAAAACAGTGTTTGGATGTGATAACAAGCTGTTTTATCATGTTTGTAATGTTACACATCCATTTTCTAACAAGTAGGTAAGGCTTGCATTAAGGCGTTCAAAACAGCGTTTGCTGGCGCTGTAAGAGCTCTAAACAGTGTTTCTGAGCACAACTTGGAGCAAAAGTGCAACTTTTGAAGAATGAACTGAAAACTCATATTTTGTTCTAAAACAGTGTTTGGATGTGATAACAAGCTGTTTTATCATGTTTGTAATGTTACACATGCATTTCCTAACAAGTAGGTAAGGCTTGCATTAAGGCGTTCAAAACAGCGTTTGCTGGCGCTGTAAGCGCTCTAAACAGTGTTTCTGAGCATAACTTGGAGCAAAAGTGCAACTTTTGAAGAATGAACTGAAAACTCATATTTTGTTCTAAAACAGTGTTTGGATGTGATAACAAGCTGTTTTATCATGTTTGTATTGTTACACATGCATTTCCTAACAAGTAGTAAGTCTTGCATTAAGGCGTTCAAAACAGCGTTTGCTGGCGCTGTAAGCGCTCTAAACAGTGTTTCTGAGCATAACTTGGAGCAAAAGTGCAACTTTTGAAGAATGAACTGAAAACTCATATTTTGTTCTAAAACAGTGTTTGGATGTGATAACAAGCTGTTTTATCATGTTTGTAATGTTACACATGCATTTCCTAACAAGTAGGTAAGGCTTGCATTAAGGCGTTCAAAACAGCGTTTGCTGGCGCTGTAAGCGCTCTAAACAGTGTTTCTGAGCATAACTTGGAGCAAAAGTGCAACTTTTGAAGAATGAACTGAAAACTCATATTTTGTTCTAAAACAGTGTTTGGATGTGATAACAAGCTGTTTTATCATGTTTGTATTGTTACACATGCATTTCCTAACAAGTAGGTAAGGCTTGCATTAAGGCGTTCAAAACAGCGTTTGCTGGCGTTGTAAGAGCTCTAAACAGTGTTTCTGAGCATAACTTGTGGCAAAAGTGCAACTTTTGAAGAATGAACTGAAAACTCATATTTTGTTCCAAAACAGTGTTTGGATGTGATAACAAGCTGTTTTATCATGTTTGTAATGTTACACATGCATTTCCTAACAAGTAGGTAAGGCTTGCATTAAGGCGTTCAAAACAGCGTTTGCTGGCGTTGTAAGAGCTCTAAACAGTGTTTCTGAGCATAACTTGTGGCAAAAGTGCAACTTTTGAAGAATGAACTGAAAACTCATATTTTGTTCCAAAACAGTGTTTGGATGTGATAACAAGCTGTTTTATCATGTTTGTAATGTTACACATGCATTTCCTAACAAGTAGGTAAGGCTTGCATTAAGGCGTTCAAAACAGCGTTTGCTGGCGTTGTAAGAGCTCTAAACAGTGTTTCTGAGCATAACTTGTGGCAAAAGTGCAACTTTTGAAGAATGAACTGAAAACTCATATTTTGTTCCAAAACAGTGTTTGGATGTGATAACAAGCTGTTTTATCATGTTTGTAATGTTACACATCCATTTTCTAACAAGTAGGTAAGGCTGGCATTAAGGCGTTCAAACAGCGTTTGCTGGCGCTGTAAGAGCTCTAAACAGTGTTTCTGAGCACAACTTGGAGCAAAAGTGCAACTTTTGAAGAATGAACTGAAAACTCATATTTTGTTCTAAAACAGTGTTTGGATGTGATAACAAGCTGTTTTATCATGTTTGTAATGTTACACATGCATTTCTTAACAAGTAGGTAAGGCTTGCATTAAGGCGTTCAAAACAGCGTTTGCTGGCGCTGTAAGCGCTCTAAACAGTGTTTCTGAGCATAACTTGGAGCAAAAGTGCAACTTTTGAAGCATGAACTGAAAACTCATATTTTGTTCTAAAACAGTGTTTGGATGTGATAACAAGCTGTTTTATCATGTTTGTATTGTTACACATGCATTTCCTAACAAGTAGTAAGTCTTGCATTAAGGCGTTCAAAACAGCGTTTGCTGGCGCTGTAAGAGCTCTAAACAGTGTTTCTGAGCACAACTTGGAGCAAAAGTGCAACTTTTGAAGAATGAACTGAAAACTCATATTTTGTTCTAAAACAGTGTTTGGATGTGATAACAAGCTGTTTTATCATGTTTGTAATGTTACACATGCATTTCCTAACAAGTAGGTAAGGCTTGCATTAAGGCGTTCAAAACAGCGTTTGCTGGCGCTGTAAGCGCTCTAAACAGTGTTTCTGAGCATAACTTGGAGCAAAAGTGCAACTTTTGAAGAATGAACTGAAAACTCATATTTTGTTCTAAAACAGTGTTTGGATGTGATAACAAGCTGTTTTATCATGTTTGTAATGTTACACATGCATTTCCTAACAAGTAGGTAAGGCTTGCATTAAGGCGTTCAAAACAGCGTTTGCTGGCGCTGTAAGCGCTCTAAACAGTGTTTCTGAGCATAACTTGGAGCAAAAGTGCAACTTTTGAAGAATGAACTGAAAACTCATATTTTGTTCTAAAACAGTGTTTGGATGTGATAACAAGCTGTTTTATCATGTTTGTATTGTTACACATGCATTTCCTAACAAGTAGTAAGTCTTGCATTAAGGCGTTCAAAACAGCGTTTGCTGGCGCTGTAAGCGCTCTAAACAGTGTTTCTGAGCATAACTTGGAGCAAAAGTGCAACTTTTGAAGAATGAACTGAAAACTCATATTTTGTTCTAAAACAGTGTTTGGATGTGATAACAAGCTGTTTTATCATGTTTGTAATGTTACACATGCATTTCCTAACAAGTAGGTAAGGCTTGCATTAAGGCGTTCAAAACAGCGTTTTCTGGCGTTGTAAGAGCTCTAAACAGTGTTTCTGAGCATAACTTGTGGCAAAAGTGCAACTTTTGAAGAATGAACTGAAAACTCATATTTTGTTCCAAAACAGTGTTTGGATGTGATAACAAGCTGTTTTATCATGTTTGTAATGTTACACATCCATTTTCTAACAAGTAGGTAAGGCTTGCATTAAGGCGTTCAAAACAGCGTTTGCTGGCGCTGTAAGAGCTCTAAACAGTGTTTCTGAGCACAACTTGGAGCAAAAGTGCAACTTTTGAAGAATGAACTGAAAACTCATATTTTGTTCTAAAACAGTGTTTGGATGTGATAACAAGCTGTTTTATCATGTTTGTAATGTTACACATGCATTTCCTAACAAGTAGGTAAGGCTTGCATTAAGGCGTTCAAAACAGCGTTTGCTGGCGCTGTAAGCGCTCTAAACAGTGTTTCTGAGCATAACTTGGAGCAAAAGTGCAACTTTTGAAGAATGAACTGAAAACTCATATTTTGTTCTAAAACAGTGTTTGGATGTGATAACAAGCTGTTTTATCATGTTTGTATTGTTACACATGCATTTCCTAACAAGTAGTAAGTCTTGCATTAAGGCGTTCAAAACAGCGTTTGCTGGCGCTGTAAGCGCTCTAAACAGTGTTTCTGAGCATAACTTGGAGCAAAAGTGCAACTTTTGAAGAATGAACTGAAAACTCATATTTTGTTCTAAAACAGTGTTTGGATGTGATAACAAGCTGTTTTATCATGTTTGTAATGTTACACATGCATTTCCTAACAAGTAGGTAAGGCTTGCATTAAGGCGTTCAAAACAGCGTTTGCTGGCGCTGTAAGCGCTCTAAACAGTGTTTCTGAGCATAACTTGGAGCAAAAGTGCAACTTTTGAAGAATGAACTGAAAACTCATATTTTGTTCTAAAACAGTGTTTGGATGTGATAACAAGCTGTTTTATCATGTTTGTATTGTTACACATGCATTTCCTAACAAGTAGGTAAGGCTTGCATTAAGGCGTTCAAAACAGCGTTTGCTGGCGTTGTAAGAGCTCTAAACAGTGTTTCTGAGCATAACTTGTGGCAAAAGTGCAACTTTTGAAGAATGAACTGAAAACTCATATTTTGTTCCAAAACAGTGTTTGGATGTGATAACAAGCTGTTTTATCATGTTTGTAATGTTACACATGCATTTCCTAACAAGTAGGTAAGGCTTGCATTAAGGCGTTCAAAACAGCGTTTGCTGGCGTTGTAAGAGCTCTAAACAGTGTTTCTGAGCATAACTTGTGGCAAAAGTGCAACTTTTGAAGAATGAACTGAAAACTCATATTTTGTTCCAAAACAGTGTTTGGATGTGATAACAAGCTGTTTTATCATGTTTGTAATGTTACACATGCATTTCCTAACAAGTAGGTAAGGCTTGCATTAAGGCGTTCAAAACAGCGTTTGCTGGCGTTGTAAGAGCTCTAAACAGTGTTTCTGAGCATAACTTGTGGCAAAAGTGCAACTTTTGAAGAATGAACTGAAAACTCATATTTTGTTCCAAAACAGTGTTTGGATGTGATAACAAGCTGTTTTATCATGTTTGTAATGTTACACATCCATTTTCTAACAAGTAGGTAAGGCTTGCATTAAGGCGTTCAAAACAGCGTTTGCTGGCGCTGTAAGAGCTCTAAACAGTGTTTCTGAGCACAACTTGGAGCAAAAGTGCAACTTTTGAAGAATGAACTGAAAACTCATATTTTGTTCTAAAACAGTGTTTGGATGTGATAACAAGCTGTTTTATCATGTTTGTAATGTTACACATGCATTTCTTAACAAGTAGGTAAGGCTTGCATTAAGGCGTTCAAAACAGCGTTTGCTGGCGCTGTAAGCGCTCTAAACAGTGTTTCTGAGCATAACTTGGAGCAAAAGTGCAACTTTTGAAGCATGAACTGAAAACTCATATTTTGTTCTAAAACAGTGTTTGGATGTGATAACAAGCTGTTTTATCATGTTTGTATTGTTACACATGCATTTCCTAACAAGTAGTAAGTCTTGCATTAAGGCGTTCAAAACAGCGTTTGCTGGCGCTGTAAGAGCTCTAAACAGTGTTTCTGAGCACAACTTGGAGCAAAAGTGCAACTTTTGAAGAATGAACTGAAAACTCATATTTTGTTCTAAAACAGTGTTTGGATGTGATAACAAGCTGTTTTATCATGTTTGTAATGTTACACATGCATTTCCTAACAAGTAGGTAAGGCTTGCATTAAGGCGTTCAAAACAGCGTTTGCTGGCGCTGTAAGCGCTCTAAACAGTGTTTCTGAGCATAACTTGGAGCAAAAGTGCAACTTTTGAAGAATGAACTGAAAACTCATATTTTGTTCTAAAACAGTGTTTGGATGTGATAACAAGCTGTTTTATCATGTTTGTAATGTTACACATGCATTTCCTAACAAGTAGGTAAGGCTTGCATTAAGGCGTTCAAAACAGCGTTTGCTGGCGCTGTAAGCGCTCTAAACAGTGTTTCTGAGCATAACTTGGAGCAAAAGTGCAACTTTTGAAGAATGAACTGAAAACTCATATTTTGTTCTAAAACAGTGTTTGGATGTGATAACAAGCTGTTTTATCATGTTTGTATT